>NC_092354.1:28893128-29193128 GCF_963676685.1 Mytilus edulis
ACTGTCCCTTTGGTATTTTTCTTCCCTCTTATCTACACAATAAAATAACAGCAGTACAGAAACATACAATTCTCCTTGAATATGATCACATAGTTGCTTGGTTCTGTAAGCACTGTATTGCCATTGTCATATTTAAAAAAGTGAAACATTTCCCCGGCTTAATTTGTTCATTCCTCCTCTTAAATGGAAATTTGATTTTTTCTACCAATCCAGCATTATCCACGGTGGCATCAGATATTGTACCTAAAATAGTATATTCAACGTATACAGTGAAACCAACGCAGAGGTTTGTAGTGATGATTTGGATTGAAAAGCAATTAAAGCCTACATATCATAATTTTACCCTTAAAGTGTTGCTTGGGTTGAAAAAGTGTTTAGAAATGTTTCTTCGACATGCTGCCTTGCATAATTCCCCAAATCTTGATGCAGTCAGCCTCAATTCCAAAAATTGGTACCTAGCCGAACTGACTCTTTATCTTCTTGCCATATGGTCGATTTTGTTTGCCCTTTTGCAACAACCTTAAATGTGAAGTAATAATTTATTGAGTTTATATAAGTGAAATCCTCATCAATGAAAGAGACAAATAATAGAAATACCAATTTTGTTGCCCAAGATGCGCATTTCAATATTCTTTTTCGTCAGTGATGCTTGAGGCCAAAACTAATGAAATTCAGAAATAGTATTCAAACTTGCGCAACCAAAGAATTACATGAGAGACAAGAACACATAATTACAATTAAGTTATTCCAGCATGAAAGTAGGTCAGAGTGGCAGTTATTGGAGAAGTATAATGTACTGTTTCTAAATTTGAATAAGTATCTACAACACTGAACATTTCACGTTAGTTCTATTTGACTTTTAATTTATGATGTTTAGGTCGTTGAACTCATCGTGGTAACATGTTTTTCCATACTAGTCAACCAAAACAAATTGTGTTGTATTCCTGTTACTTAAAGTGCAATACCACCAAATCATGGTACGTCACATCCATTTGAGTGCGAAAGTAGGTCTTTAAAAATGTTCAATTGAATTTGACATTTCAATGCACTTAAAATTTTCATAAATGAGTTATAAACTTGTATGTTTGGTGTGTGAAAGCATCATTTTTTATTTATTTAATGGTCTTGTAAAATATTGTGGAAAGTTAAGGTTACATAGATACCAAAGCAGCTGACCAGTAGGTAACAGTGTAAAATTTGGGTTGTTTACTTCCGGTGATGGTTACTTTCGTTTATGCAATGAAATGTAGTGTGACGTTTTCAAGCAAAGCGAGAAAAGAACAATTAAATATGCCCCTCCTTTGAAAAAATAATAAATCAAAATATTTGGAAGAAGAGATTCATTTTATTATAACTTTCAATGATTTTGACACCTTGCACCAGTAGTCCGTATTTTAGTGGCAATAAGTTGTTCAACCCAATATGCTCACAGTGTCATGTTTCTATTGTAATTACTTATGGATGGGAAGACCTATCTTCAGCATGTTGCCACAGATTGGAGGAAAACAAGCACTGTGGCGAAAGAAACATATTCAAAGCAGGCTGAGGAAATAAGGGCCGACCCATTCAAGGGACAAGACAGACAACGAGTGATTACCTTCAATTTGAAGGCAATACATGCAGCGGTAATTTCTTATCTTTGGTGAATTTCAACTACAGATTTTCAAGAAAGTAAAAGTTTATGTATACTTTTCATTCTTATTTAATGAATTAATTGCAATGATATAGATTCAATATTTTATTATAGGATGTAATATTATTTCTAATATCAGATCAATAGCATTGTTATGGTTTTGCCATATATCAAAACAAACAGTCTAAGATCAGATTAAAAGATCATTATCTTATTTATCATGATCAGATTAAAATGTTACCGAATTATAATTACGAATAACTCAAAATTATTACATATATATATGATAATCACAAAAAAGTAACAGAGAAGAAATGTTTAAATATCACATTACGTACACAAACACTATATAGAATGTACTGTGTCAAAACTCTAGAAACAACTTTCGAGAAAAGGACACACCAAGCCACATGAAGCGTTTAATACAGCCTAGGTGGTCAAGTGTTCTAGAGGGCTGAACATTAGACGTTAGGTGGTGTTGAGGCGATATCATAACTCGTCAAGAGAACAAAAACAAATGCATCCACATATATTGAGAAGAATGTATACTGCACTCGTTCTATTTGAGCAGTCAAAATGCGTTGACTGTATATTTCTGTCATATATAGTCACTGACCCGATATTACTTTTTCTCGTGAATAGTTAAATAGAAGATGCCGAAATAGTATTTAATTCTTCATACGACCTCTTCAATCTGTCCTTGTTTCCAATGCATACAAAGATGCATGGAACCACTCAACATTGTTTCTTTTGCAATTATTAGAAACACATATTTCATTTCTTAATATTTTTTGTTTGTAACCTATACATCATTGTTTTATGCTGATGGTGGATATTTTAGTCCATACTCAAACGATTTAGTTCACCATCGAGTGTGGGATTCAACACGTAAATGTACATTTCATTGTGTTGTATATTTCTCCGCCAGCATGATATGAGGACTTTTTAAAGGAGATTTCCCCCAATATTTGAATCAAATAAATAACCTTAATTATTGTCTATGTATATATATTAGCCATGGTGGATGGATGGATAAATCTTAGAGTTGTCACTTAACAGTAAAACAATGATCGTTTTGAATTTATTTAATGCGGTGCAGCACCTTTGTATTGTGAAATCAACTTACATTATCTATAAATTTGTAATTGCAGTGTGAGGTACTGGAATCAGTGGGGTTTGAGATTGGGGGGTTCGGAGTTGACCCGATGGAGGTGAACCCAGTGGTGTTTGCCTCAAAAGGAGCACTGTCGTTTATGGCTGCTTTAAGGAAATATTTTACTCTTATTTGCGTTTTTGTTTGTAAATGGCAATTGTCGAAATGGCAATAAATAGCCAATTTGATTGTCAATATAACAAGTTTGAGAATTGACAATTGGTAGTTACTACTTCCCTGCTGAGTACATGGTATATAGGAGTAGGGAAATTATTGATAGTTTCGGAGTCAAACTAACGCTGCCTAGGTAGAATGATCTGTTCCACTGTTACCTAGTGAACTTGCAAGTAAAAGTTGATTGATTGATTGTTGGTTGCTTAACGTCCAGTGGCAAATATTTCATGCATATTCAGGACGAGAACAAGTTCACAATAAATACAATAGGTAGGTTGTTGTTATAGAGGCCATCTAGGATGATGGTCGGGGAAATTTGGACTGCCACTGGAAAATGAGGGTATATTGGATAGGGACAGAAATTTTGCCTTGCAACAGGCCACCTACGGACCCCTCAAAGAGTTGTTGCAAGGGTTCTTAACGTTAAAGAGCGTGGCACTCTCTTTACACGAGGCATCGGATTTAACGTCCCCTTCTGACGGACGTGACTGCGAACTTGATACATCCCGCACAGCCAAACGGACGCCCCACTTCGGCAAGCGTTTTACTGCCGGTCGGGAGAAGACCAAGTGACCATATTTCTATACCCCAGTCACCCTTGGGTCCGCAAGTAAAAGAACCGGCTCATTATTATCATCTTTTTTTTAACAGAAAAAAAACACAAGTTGGGTCTAAAGAATTAGAAAAGTAAGATCTTCAACAGCTGGTGAGGAAGCATTGATTGATGGATTGTTGGTTGCTTAACGTCCAGTGGAAAATATTTCATGCATATTCAGGACGAGAACAAGTTCACAATAAATACAATAGTAGGTTGATACAATAGAGGCCATCTGGGATGATGGTCGGGGAAATTTGGACTGCCTCTGGAAATGAGGGTATATTGGATAGGGACAGAAATTTAGCCTTGCAACAGGCCACCTACGGACCCATCAAAGAGTTGTTGCAAGGGTTCTTAACGTGCAAAGAGCGTGGCACTCTCTTTACACGAGGCATCGGATTTAACGTCCCCCTTCTGACCGGACCTGACTGCGAACTTGATACATCCCGTACAGCCTAACGGACGCCCCACTTCGGCAAGCGTTTTACTGCCGGTCGGGAAAATAGTAAAGTAGTGTATCATTGGTAGTCGTACAACATCTTTTTATTTTTAAAATAAACTTCATATTGGGAATTGTCTATAAATATTTACTCATATTGAGTGCCGAACGAAGTTGACGAAGAACTGAACGTTTTGATGACAAAATCCGACGGCAACGGTCGCTTCTAAAACGAGTTTTTCGATTTTCAAAGGTAATTGTAAACTCTTTCTCTTTTGAAGCCATTTACGAATTTGTTACGTCTGCAAGCTTATGTTAGTGCTTAAAAGCTTAGATGATCGCGATTGGCTTAGAGTTCCGAAAACGCAATTTGATTGGTCGATTCGGTGCTTAACTAGAATCTCTTCAGACTCAGTAGCCAGCGTCAACAGGTATGTGCTAGTGGTTTGGACAAGAGAAAATAATGTCCGTACTATTTCGTTTCGATCTATTGTTTCGCCAAGAAAAAAAATTGCTGATTATAGGATAAATGAAGCAGTCATTGCAAAATATCGAAAAAAATTTATCCAGCAGGATTATAAAGAAATCAGGTTTGAAAAAAAACTACAAGAGTCCAATGACGGACATTTTTTATTTTTGATACTAAAATATTTGACTTCACATTGTTATATACTCAATATTATCTCAAGTTTCACGCTTAACCTCAAATCCTACGGCAGTTGGCTTGTAAAATTGCCTTCTCGATCAAACTTTAAACAATATGGGGGAGGGGTCCGTATGCGCACCAAAGTCATGGCAAAATATTCAGTTAGTTGATTGAAACCATTTTCCGGTAGAAGTAGAAATTAAATTTGAGAAAATCTAAGGTTCTGGCTTGTGGACTCAAAATTTTAGCGTGACGATTTTTATCTCGGGGAAGATCTGTTTTCGTGACGAATAATTGGCACTTTTGAGACTCTTGTGTAGCTCGTGATAGCGGTTCAAATGAACGTGTATAAACGTGAAAAATAAAAAGGCATAGTCCGGTATCGTCATGATCGGGACTGTTTACCCTCACTCATAACACCTTCGCACCTGACATATTTTCACCCTTCACGTTTCCAGACGATGTTTAATTCAGATACAAATGTTTTCGCTCCATAACTTCTCCTTTTCTTAAAGGTGTATTGCATACTACTTAGTAGAAAATTCTCTAATTTCAACTTATTTAAGTTGAAATTATTATTTAAGGAATGACAGTAATAATGTTTTGTCTAGGTAGAAATAACCACAATCATGTAGGACGGTAGTAGACTTTTCTACAGTTGACATTATTTAAGGAATGACAGTTATAATGTTTGGTCTGGGTAGAAATAACCACAATCACGTGGGACGGTTGTAGACTTTTCTAAAGTTGACATTATTTAAGGAATTACAGTAATAATGTTTTGTCTAGGTAGAAATAACCACAATCACAAAGGACGGTAGTAGACAATTACTACTTTATTTCTCAGAAAAAAAACATCCAAAAAGGTTGATAAAATCACAATCCCGTGAGATAGTTGACAAAACTGCTTGCATTTGGAAGACGAGTTACATCCAGAACTAAATTTTATACTGCTGAAAATAAAACCAATCGGAAATATTAGGAATGGAGACAATCTAAAATTGCTTCAATCACTTTAGTTTTAATCGACGTAGACTATCATAATATTTCAGGAATCAGTGGATTTGGGAGGACCAAGAAAAGACTTGTTTGTCGTAGCCCTGAGAGAAATGAAAGACCAGTATTACAATTATATTCGAGAATTGTCGAAGAACTATACAGTATTGGGCAAAATAATAGGTAATTATGTAAATGCAAAGACAGTCTATAATGTCCCTGGTAAATGCGAAGAATTGCAATTAATATTTCTTTTTGAGACAGATGAGATTGTAAGAAGTATATGTCTTGTCTTGAAAAATGGTATATAGTTTCGTAATATGTCCTCAATGACCAGATGTATTCGTCACTTTCCTTTTTTGCTTTATATTTTTATATACAAATATTTTTGTTTTAAATATCTTGATGGCACCCATTGTTGAGTTTTAATTTTAGAAATACTGGAGAAAAGGGTTGAAGAAATTTCAGGAACGGATGAGGAAAGTGTAGAAAGAGAAATCGATAATGTAGCAAATGTGCACTTAAAATTTGTACAGACAAAGATGGGGAACTCAAGCATCCAAACACAGCTGTTAAGTCGGGTTTTGATAAAATGAGAATGGTTTCATCTAAACTTGGCATTTCAATTTAGGAAAGAGATGAAACAATGAAGAAAGAGGCATCATGAAAATGGAATGGAACATAAGAGTCAATAAACTAGCAATATCAATTTTATCAGAGAGACAACTCAGCAAGAAAAAGAGCTTCCCGACCCGGAAGACATTGCAAAGTTCGCTTCTTTTCTAATCAACAAGTGTCAATCGCTAAACATTGATCCTGCTACTGCTGATGGAAACAAAATCAGACAGACAGTCATGTTGATACAAACACGTATTTTTTTGTACAACCGCAGGCGACCTTGAGGCTATGAGGTGGGTATATTATTATTTATTTGACCTTGAAAAAATTATAAGAAATGTTAAGACCAAACCAATCCCCTTCGAGTTTCATTTTCTATAGGTAACACTTTAGGTAATAGTGTTGCATTTAATATTGAGCAAGATTGAAAGGATGAACATCAATACTATAAAAACTGCATTGGCGATGTATACAAATATTTTTTTTTAATTTTTTAACATTAAATATTTTTTAAGGGATATTGTGTATGTTGAGATGAAAAATGAAAGAGAGAGCAAACAAGATCTCCAGAAACAATTGAGAAAGATTTTTAATTCATGCTGGGGTAAATTTATCTTAATATAAAATGTTGATGTATGTGACATGTCATTGCAAATCACTCAAACCTTATACAGGCTATGTTTCACTGTGTCCATTCGATAAATCCAAAGGATTGGACATAGGGGAGACCTACCTTAATGAGTCACACATGTCGGAGGCGAAAAGTGTTGTTCTCTTTATTTATCGAATAGCTCTTGACTGCTGGTGAGGCTGAAAACAAGGTGTTCTGACTTGTCTCTACTTGATCTTTTAACCAATTTAGTAACAATAACAGATCAGGATCTTCTGACTGTTTAGTCTTAATTTCTTCATTTGTGAAATGGATGCCACATGGCAAGCTGTATCATCATGGATAACGATATGTGCAGTTGTTTGTAGACATAGCAAATCAATATGAGTCGAGAACCATGTATCGTCTTCCAGTTGATCATGAATAGGTGCTGAGACCGTAAGGTCGAGGTTGCAGTCCACATTAGGAGAATCAGGGACTGTCTGAGATTCAGTTGTTTCAATAGAAAGTGGTATAGCCAAGGTCTCACTTGTTGTTTTCCAAACAATTATAACATGGCACTAGACACATTTTTGAACTGTTTCTGTCTATTTCTGGGTTTTACCAATGGTATTACTTCGTCTATATCTGTCAGGAATCTTGCCCAATTCCTATGAGCACGTTGGCAATACTCACACCCTCCACAAGGTAATTGCTTCAGGCTTACATTTGGTTTGTAGTGTAAACACTCCTTTAATGTCTCTGATGGTCGAGATAGAGCATCCACGTTTGCATGGAAACGCCCTGGTCGATGTTTTATAATCATATCATATTGACTTAGTTCTTCTAACCATCTGGCTAATTGTCCTTGTGGCTCTTTGAAATTTATAAGCCATGTGAGACTGCTGTGGTCAGTTCTCACAGTAAATTCTTTGCCTAACAAATAGTGTCGAAACTGACGGGTGAGTCTTATTACAGCCAGTAACTCCTTTCGAGTAGTGCAATAATTTTTCTGCTCAGGTGTCATAATAAAACTACCATAGGCTATGGTTCTTTCCCTTTCATTTTGGACTTGTATTAGCTCAGCTCCTATAGCATTCTGGGAGGCATCTGTATCCAAAATGAATCTATCTGTGTTATTGGGTAAAGCCAACACTGGAGCTACTGTTAATTTATGCTTTAAGGTGTCAAAAGCTAATTGTCTCTGATGAGTCAAAAAAAAATGTTTTTTACCTGTAACTTCATACAAGGGTGCTGAAATCTTTGCATAATCCTTGATAAACGAACGATGATAATTCACAAATCCAAGGAACCGTTCAACATCTTTAGTACATGTAGGCACAGCCCAGCCGCTTACTGGTTGTAAATGTTGCTGTCCTAGTTTAAGTCCTTCGGTGCTGACACTCCGTCCCAAAAATTCAACGGATATTTTAAACAAGGCACATTTCTTTGGATTAAGTTTCAGGCCATAGTCCCTGAATCTTTTAAATACGTTTTCTAGATTGTGAAGATGTTCCTCAAAGGAAGCTCCAAAGACTAAGATGTCATCCAAAAAGGCAAGGACTGTTTTCCATGTAAGTCCCCTAAGGACTAGGTTCATTACTTGGGCATAGGTCCCTGATGCATTACATAAGCCAAACGCCATTTTAACACATTCAAACAAGCCATACTTGGTAACAAAGGCTGTTTTCTTCCTGTCTTCCGGCTTGATGTTGATTTGCCAATACGCACTATTAGCGTCCAGTTTAGAGTACCAAACGTTTCCAGACAAGGTGTCCAGGCACTCGTCAATGAGAGGCAAAGGAAATAAATCGCGAGACGGAACTGAGTTCAATTTTCTATAGTCTATGCACCAGCGTACTCCCCCGTCCTGCTTCCTTATTAACACTGGAGCTGAGGCCGATTCTGACATGGAAGGTTGTATGACTCCAGCGTCTAACATTTTTTTGTAAATGAGCTTCTTCCTCATCCACGAAACAAGCAGGGGTTCTCCTCATTCGGTGTCGAATAGGCTTAGCCTCCCCTGTATCAATAGTATGTTCAATGGCGCTGAAGTTTCCAAAATCAAAATCTTCTTTGGCGAAAACATCTTTATACTTTATAAGCAATTGTCTAAGTTGTGATTTTTGTGAAGTTGACAATACAGAACAGGAGTCTTCGTACAAATCTTTTAAATGACTTGGTATTCCCGACTTGGGACTGCCTTTTTCCAAGGTACTAGGGGTAGTGTAAGTACCAACACTTGGCACAGGTTCTTCGTCCATTGACTGAATGACCCTGACCTCTTGTGTATATCCTACCTCATCACCCTTTGGAATTTTAACAGGATTATCTGTTATGTTTAGAAAACATAAACTTTGTTTTTGACCTTTTGCACATGCTGTTCTAGGGACCAGTAGAGTATTGCCTTTAGGCTCAATAAGGTAATCTGTGGCCATGTCGGCTGACTCTAGGTCAATACGAAGAGCTGAATTTGGTGGTACTATCACAGTGTGTTGAACTGTAACTCTGTTTACTATTGGAGAATTAGTTGTAGTAGTTTCTCCTCCCAATTTCAGACTATTTCTTAAATTCATCTTTTTAGCAGGTACATCCAGAATAGCTCCATGTTTTATTAAGAAATCTGCTCCTATCAGCATATCACAATCTATCGGTGCTACATGTAATGTTTCTTTGAATGATAGGAGTTCAATTGAAAATTCAGTAGGGTTAGTAATCCTACATGTCATCCGCATGTCTCTTCCTGCACCATGCATGGTTGTTTCTCTTATAATATAAGGTTTCTGAGTCAAGGCGTCAAAAACACTGTCCTTTAAGATGGTTACTTCTGATCCAGTATCAATCAAGGCATTAACTTCCTTGTTTTGAATTCTAACTACACATCTGAACAAGTGTGCGGAACCTAAAGTACCGACAGATGTACCTCCAGTTGAAGTCTTTTCTTGCTCATCGTGCACTAGGTTGTCGTCATCAAACTCGACTCTCCTTTCATCTTGAGTATTCTTTTTAGGCGTCAATTGTTTTGTTTGTTGACGATTGTTATTCCGCTATAGATCTGGACAATTTCTTTTGTAATGGCCTTGCTTATGGCAGTAAAAGCATTCACTTGTATCGTAGCCCCTGTTATTTTGTCGTCTGTCCGTGGAGTTATTTCTACGCCCACGTCCTCGGCCATAAGTACGTCTAGGTGAATCCTCCAGTTGAAGTCTTTTCTTGCTCATCGTGCACTAGGTTGTCGTCATCAAACTCGACTCTCCTTTCATCTTGAG
Organism: Mytilus edulis; assembly: GCF_963676685.1. Taxonomy (NCBI): domain Eukaryota; kingdom Metazoa; phylum Mollusca; class Bivalvia; order Mytilida; family Mytilidae; genus Mytilus; species Mytilus edulis. Next base: position 28,903,244 of record NC_092354.1, read on the forward strand.
TATTCTTTTTAGGCGTCAATTGTTTTGTTTGTTGACGATTGTTATTCCGCTATAGATCTGGACAATTTCTTTTGTAATGGCCTTGCTTATGGCAGTAAAAGCATTCACTTGTATCGTAGCCCCTGTTATTTTGTCGTCTGTCCGTGGAGTTATTTCTACGCCCACGTCCTCGGCCATAAGTACGTCTAGGTGAATAATTGGAAGATCTGTTGTCTTGGTTTGGTGACCTAAAAGTTGGACTAAGTTCTTGCCTGGCAGATTTTTCCTGTACCAAGCTGGTTACTGTCGACATCATTTTCTCCATATATTCTTCCATACGAGAGAGACGATTATCCATACTGGACTTAGTGCTTCCTACACCAAGGACTACTGGTGAATTACTTGATTTTTCTGAAGTAAACTCAGGCTTACCAGGCTTCTGAATTGCGCTGACTGCCTTTCTTGTATGTTGACACTATCGTATCATGTCCAAGGCTGCATCCATAGATTTGGGTTTTGAAATGCAGGCTTCTGTTCCTGCAATGATGATTATGGCTAAGTGTGGTTAAATTTGGCCCAGTAGTTTCAGAGGAGCAGATTTTTTCTAAAAAGACCTTTCGGCTAGGTGAGCTAATAAGAAGATCAGCAAAACCTTTACCGCATAGTAAGCAATGAAAGCATCCGAAATGACATGTAAAACTACACAGGCGGGAAACCTAACAATCTATATGACGAAGACACCGACGCCACTACTCAATAAAGTTGTGAGATGTGTTGTGATTGCAAATGAGACAACTAGCTACTAGAGTTTAAATAAAGAGGATGTAAGCAATCATAGGCAGTCGTACGACCTTTAAAATATCGTATAGTCGGCTATAAAAGACCACCACATGGAAATATGAAACAAAACGAATATGTATCGGCCTGATTTATAACAAAACAATTTACAAAAAACAAATATGAACCAACGGCAACTTTTGAACTACAGGCTATTGATTTGTGACAGGCATTTGAAGAATGTGGCGGAGTTAAACATGCCTGTGAGCGCTCAACCCTAAACCAAACCTGGGACCGCCCAGTCACAGCACAACAAAATCCATAAAACATCAGTTGTAGCTAGAAAACTCAATGTTTTGGTATTACTGGCCAATATAAATTCATCAAAATCCGGCGAAGATCTCGAAAAGTGGGCTGATTCTGCTCAACGTAAGTCACCTTATTCATGTTATTCGTGAAATTACAAACCCAATGATTTTGGTCGAATATGGTAGGAAAGCGGAAGGAATTATGGATTCGACAATTGGAGCATATATTATCTGTTGTTTCTCTGTAATTGAGTGTGAGATGATTAAAAGTGTTTCATTTGTTGACAATAAAGTACTAGTCATTTGATTTGTGTCGAGCCTGCGACATTAATGTCGCGGAAGTGAGACAGAGCAAAAAGTTATGCAGTCGTCAATAATAATTGCGTCGGCGTCTTCGTCTTTTAGATTGTTATGTTTCTCATTTTTTTTCTCTCACATTTATCATTTCGGGATCTTTCATAGCTTACTATGCAGTAGGTTTTTTCTCATGGTTAAAGACCATATAGTGACATATAGCTGTTTACTTCTCAGTGATTTTGTATGTTTAGGAGATATGTCTTATTGGCTATCATACCACAGCTTCTTAGTTTTATATAAGTATGAGGAAAGAAGACGTGGTATAATTGCCAGTCAGATAAACAGTTCTAACGAGAAAACTAACGATCTTATTATTGAACAAAAAAATGAACGAAAAACAAAAATGTAATACATCAACAAACGACAACCACTGAACAACAGGCTCCTGACAATTGGCAGGCACATACATATAGAATGTGGCGAAGTTAAACATGTTAGCGGGATCCTAACCCTCCCCTAACCTTGGACAGTGGTGTAACATTACAACATAAGAGTGAACTATAAAAATCAATTGAAAAAGGCTTAACTCATCAGATGGATACAAATAAAAATGATACACAGAGTGCACATGGCCGGGAACTTGTATATCCCAACAACAAACAGACACGAAGTACAATTCTGAGAGTTTTGTTTTGCAGTTAGTAAAACTGTTTTGTCCTGATAAAGTAAATCCCCATTTATGTTATAAACCGTGTATCGTTGTATATGAGTTAATCTTTTAGATCAAGATAAGGCATCTACAGAAAAAATATTTGTTAAATCTTGTATGTTACAAAATAAAATGAACTTTTTAAAGTCAAATCAATCGCAGGCGAGACAGAGGGTTCCGTGGAATTCTTTACAAATTAAGTATATTACTGATTCCACTTGCGAACTAAGGAAAATAAACGGCCTGACTAAATGGTGGGGGTATATCCCCCTTACGTCCGAAATATTGTAATTTTTTAGTACTTGTTTCTGATATTTGACTGCCGTTCCCCCATTTCATACAAAATAACTCACACAACCGAAGCACATTAAACAAACGAAATATGGAAATCGATTTAAAAATAGTCCTATGTTTTTCCAAAATAGTCACGTGGTTTTACCTCATTTTCAAATAAACAAGTCGACTTAATCAATAAACAAGTCGACTTAATCAATTAACAAGTTGAATTTATTATATCGACTTCTTATTACTATGTCATTACATTTATATTAGCAAGTCGACATTGTAATGCAATTATTTCTTCATCATTCCGACAAGTTGACTCCACATGATTATTAGATTCCAGCTTATAACACACAACATTACTTATAATTCCGACTTATTAGCAACAAAATAACCTTACAAGGGGTGTACCATATGCGCTTCCATACCTACCTCCACATCTCAAACTCAGACACAGTGGAATCAGAGATATGAAAAATTCCTATTAAATACTTATAAAACTTTTGAGGAATCCAAAAAACCAATCAACTAGAGGCTCTAAAGAGCCTGTGTCGCTCACCTTGGTCTATGTGAATACTAAACAAAGGACACAGATGGATTCAAGAAAAAATTGTGGTTTGGTGATGGTGATGTGTTTGTAGATATTACTTTACTGAACATTCTTGCTGCTTACAATTATCTCTATCTATAATGAACTTGACCCAGTAGTTACAGTGGAAAATGTTAGTAAAATTTTACAAATTTTGTGAAAATTGTTAAAAAAAAATGACTATATAAAGGGCAATAACTCCTTAGGGGTCAATTGACCATTTTGGTCATGTTGACTTCTTTTTAGGTCTTACTTTGCTGTACATTATTGCTGTTTACAGTTTATCTCTATCTATAATAATATTCAAGATAATAACCAAAAACAGCAAAATTTCCTTAAAATTACCATTTCAGGGGCAGCAACCCAACAACGAAATGTCCGATTCATCTGAAAATTTCAGGGCAGATAGATCTTGACATGATGAACAATATTACCCCATGTTAGATGCTCTAAATGCTCTAAATGCTTTGGTTTTTGAGTTATAAGCCAAAAACTGCATTTTACCCCTATGTTCTAATTTTAGGCGTGGCGGCCATCTAGGTTAGTTGGCCGGGTCACCGGACACATTTTTTAAACTAGATACCCCAATGATGATTGTGGCCAAGTTTGGTTAAATTTGGCCCAGTAGTTTCAGAGGAGAAGATTTTTGTAAAAGATTACTAAGATTTACGAAAAATGGTTAAAAATTTACTATAAAGAGCAATAACTCCTAAATTGGTCAACTGACCATTTTGGTCATGTTGACTTTTTTGTAAATCTTACTTTGCTGAAATTTATTGCTGTTTACAGTTTATCTCTATCTATAATAATATTCAAGATAATAACCAAAAAACAGTAAAATTTCCTTAAAATTACCAATTCAGGGGCAGCAACCCAACAACAGGTTGTCCGATTCATCTGAAAATTTCAGGGCAGATAGATTTTGACCGGATGAACAATTTTATTCTGTCAGATTTGCTCTAAATGCTTTTGTTTTTGAGTTATAAGCGAAAAACTGCATTTTACCCCCATGTTCTATTTTTAGCCATGGCGGCCATTTTGGTTGGTTGACCGGTTCACCGGACACATTTTTAAAACTAGATACCCCAATGATGATTGTGCCCATGTTTGGTTTAATTTGGCCCAGTAGTTTCAGAGAAGAAGATTTTTCTAAAAGATGACTAAGATTTACGAAAAATGGTTAAAAATTGACTATAAAGGGCAATAACTCATAAAGTGGTCACTTGACCATTTTGAGCATGCTGACTTATTTGTAGATCTTACTTTGCTGAACATTGTTGCTGTTTACAGTTTATCTCTATCTATAATAATATTCAAGATAATAACCAAAAACAGCAAAATTTCCTTAAAATTACCATTTCAGGGGCAGCAACCCAACAACGAAATGTCCGATTCAACTGAAAATTTCAGGGCAGATAGATCTTGACCTGTTGAACAATATTACCCCATGTCAGATTTGCTCTAAATGCTTTGGTTTTTGAGTTATAAGCCAAAAACTGCATTTTACCCCTATGTTCTATTTTTAGCCATGGCGGCCATCTTGGTTGGTTGGCCGGGTCACCGGACACATTTTTTAAACTAGATACCCCAATAATGATTGTGGCCAAGTTTGGTTAAATTTGGCCCAGTAGTTTCAGAGGAGAAGATTTTTGTAAAAGTTAACGCAGGACGACGACGACGACGGACGCCGGACGCCAAGTGATGAGAAAAGCTCACTTGGCCCTTAGGGCCAGGTGAGCTAAAAATAAATGGGGAGCTATTGCTGATCTTGTTAATGAAGAACTAGATGTGAAATTTACAGGAGAGCAATGCAGGTTGAACATTAAATGCCTAAAGGAAAAATTTGACAGACATCTGAAAAAAATTAACAAATCAGGAGAAGAACACACAGAAATGTCTCCAGAGTTGGAGATATTTGAAAGCCAGCCTGATGTCAAGCCAGTTATAACAATGGATTCATTTAAATGTGATAAAGGAAAGCGACAACATGGTAAATTTTACTCTCTTAAACATGTGATTATGAAGAATATTTTAAGCTTGTAAATGTATTGAATTGATTTAGAAAGTCTCATTATTTCATCACTATTAATGGCTTAAAATTTTGATTTCTACAAATAGAGCCTTAGCTTTTGATAAAACCTTGGATATAAAATATGCATGTGTTTGTCCTTTTGACTTATTCAAGTTTATTCTGATATTAATTTTTTAAGTATTTATGCCGGACAGTGACATAATTTATATGCAAGTTATTATTATTTATTGATTGTATCTTAATTAACACATCTACTTTTATCTATAAAATTAAAAGATAAACAGGTTAGCTTTTATGAATGGTAAACAATGTTTTATGTTTTCAATGGGGCCTAAAATAAAATATAGTTTGTTTGCTGTTCACCTTACGACCCAGAAATATTGGCCCTACCCAAATAATTTTATTGCTGTTTTGAAATGAAAATTATTTTTATTGTCTGAATAGTCAGATGCGCCGCAGTTTTTAAAAGGTTTTTCTTTTTATTCGCTTTTAAAACTTTAAATCGATAAAATAAAATAATTTTCCAACCTACCAACCCATATTTAAATATGCGAGTCGGGGAACAGCAAACAAACAATTTTTTAAGGGTGGCCTGGCCTATATTTTTATCGTTGTAGAGTATAATGGTATTGATGTTTTTTCAGAAGAGGAAGAAGAGAGGAGCATAAAACCGGATCCAAAAAAGGCAAAGTTATGTCCAACTCCAAATGGTGTGTATTCATTACACTAAAAAAAAACACCATAATTCAGTACATGACTTACACATAAGTGTCCTTACAAACAACGGTATATTGCTGGGTCTTCCAAGTGCTCCACGAAACCTCTTTCTAAATTATTAACATCTTTTTTATCAGCAATCAAAGACGGGCTTCAAAGTTATTGTGAAACTGCCTATTCTAGAGGTGGCGTGAATCAGATGTGGATACTTAAAAATTCCAAAGATCTTTTAGAGTACATACAATCTAACTTTCTTTCATCTTGTAACAGTATTAAAACATTTGACTTTTCTACTCTGTACACAAGTATTCCACATTCCAAACTAAAAGACAAATTGAAAGAGTTGGTATTACTTTGCTTCATAACAAAGAATGGCCAACGTAGATACAAGTATCTTGTCTTAGGGAGGGATAAATCATACTTTGTAAAGAATCACTCTGATTCAAACAAAAAATTCTCTGAAACCGATATTATCAAGATGCTTGATTTCATGATTGACAACATATTTGTAACGTTCGGAGGACGTGTTTTTCAACAGACTGTCGGCATCCCAATGGGAACAAACTGTGCCCCTCTACTTGCCGACTTGTTTCTTTATTATTATGAGGCTGACTTCATGCAGGAACTTCTTAGGAAGAAAGATAAGAAGTTAGCAATATCCTTTAACTCTACTTTCCGCTATATAGATGACGTTCCTTCACTAAACAATTCAAAATTTGGTGACTATGTGGAACGCACCTATCCCATCGAATTGGAGATAAAGGATACTACAGATAGAGTTTAGTCGGCTTCATATCTTGACTTACATCTAGAAATTGACAATGAGGGTCGGTTGAAAACAAAACTTTACGACAAAAGAGATGATTTCAGCTTTCCAATTGTGAACTTTTCATTTCTAAGTAGCAACATTCCAGCAGCACCTGCATACGGGGTATATATCTCCCAATTGATACGATATTCCCGTCCTTGCATATCCTATCATGATTTTCTTTATAGAGGGTTACTGCTCACAAGGAAACTATTAAACCAAGAGTTCCAAATGGTTGAAATCATCCCTTCGTAAATTTTACGGACGCCATCACGAGTTGGTTGACCGTTGTGGAATAACCGTTTCACAAATGATATCGGATATGTTCCTTACGTCGTAACTACAATCCCCTTCCCTTTCATGAATGTGACCTACCGAATTAGACTATTTACCGGATTTGTAATCACATAAGCAACACGACGGGTGCCACATGTGGAGCAGGATCTGCTTACCCTTCCGGAGCACCTGAGATCACCCCTAGTTTTTGGTGGGATTCGTGTTGTTTATTTTTTAGTTTTCTATGTTGTGTCATGTGTACTATTGTTTTTCTGTTTGTCTTTTTCATTTTTAGCCATGGCGTTGTCAGTTTGTTTTAGATTTATGAGTTTGACTATCCCTTTGGTATCTTTCGTCCCTCTTTTACACTCTACAAGGTATATAAAGTTATATTCATATTATCAATTTAATACATCAAAATATTTTAAATATCATAGCTCATGGGTGACTGTTGTGCAATTTCTCAACTTAGATGCTGAACTGTTAAGAAACAATTTAAAATCACAGCTCCTTTGCTTTCAACTGGAAAAATAAAATGAGAACACTCAATGTCAAAATAATTCAATTTATTTCTGTCCTAATCAGTCTCATCATTTTTACCTTTACCAGAAATTGACTTTTCATAGAAATCCATAAATCTATCAAGTTTTTGAAGCTGTTTCTCATTATGATTCTTTATTTCAATTAATGAATCCTGTGCATTATCATTAATTTGTTCAATAATGTCATACAGATCACCCCATTTTCTTTTTTTGGCAGACTTTCCAGAATTTTTTCCAGAACAGGATGGTTTAGCAATATTGTTTTCTCCCTCGTTAGGTTTAGCATGTAATTGAGCTGATGCTCCTTGAAGACCTGAATCATAAGATGCTTGCAGTTTTGTGGAAGCTTTGTTCCCATACAGTTCATTAAACTTTTCATAGTGGTTCCAACTAACAGCATTGTTTCCAGTTTTATTGTTTGCGTCAATAACCTCCTTGTAACGTTTTTTTCATATTTTTCCATTTGTTTTTTATTTGAGCAACATAAATTTTTACCCCTTGTTTTTCCATTTTCTATTGAATTTCTTTCCATAGTGTTTCATGAGCCTTGGCACCAACAAATTTCGATTCTATATCACTTCTTAAAGTAATCAACAGAACTTCTTCAGACTGTGTCCAGTTGTGAACCTGAAATATCAAAATTATTGTGTCAATCTATCTTCTGCGGTAGAAGTTTCTTCTTCTATGTCTCCTTTTTGTCATAATTTTGACTTTTTTACAGGCAAGTTTTTTTGATACAACTTCTAAGAATTCTATTTGAGAAACAAATATTGTGCTAGATATTTGAATGCCATTGACATTTAATTCCCCCATTGACGAAGAAATAGGAGATGTGTCCTCTGATGGAAAACATTTAGTGGATTCCTCGCTATCCCATGAGTATGAGTACTCCTTTTGGACAAAAGTTTCTATTTCATTGCTACCTAATGATAACACTGAAATGTCAGTCTCTGAAGATGGTAAAATATTTCGTTAAATTTTTGCAGAAAAACATCACAATTTTTGTCCATCATTACTTTGTCTTCATAATTGGCCAACAAATTTGGGTCATGTAACTTTTTCTCCTAAAATTTAAAAAAAGGTACAAATGAATAAAGAATGTGTCAATGAGACACAGATGATGCCCCTGCTTGCATATAATATAAGGGGCATAGCTCATGGACAGTAAAACTGATGCCACCCAAATTTCAAATTGTACTGTGTTTTGTGATAATAAACATTGTGTAAAAGTTTCACAACATTTGGTTGAGGCAAACTAAAGTTGGAGAAAGGAAACAAATTATGGGAGGTACAATCAAACAGACGGACGGGCGTACATACTGACATAATAAACTTGATGCACCCTTCCTTTAGCTGCGGGGCATACAAAAATAGTGATAATTGGAAACTTTAAAAAAATTATCTGTACCAAAATTAAAAGTTGTTTGCCTCTTATTTATTGTGTACAACACTGTTTTGTACAATATGACTGATGAAATAACATAAAGGGGATGGAAAAGACAATATTGTCAGTACTATTTATCTTATTTTGTTACTAATATCAAAATTGACTATCATACTGTTTCATTAAGTTCTAAATGCTGATGAATAAAATTAAACATATTTGTAGAAAACACACTCTTTTGCGAGTATTTATTATTTATTTACCTTTCCAATACTACTACTATTACAACTTGCACCACTTGCAGCACTACATTCATTCTCATCTAATATTTTCGCCTCTGGTATGTTGTTTTTCCCTTCAAAAATCGCCTCCAATACCTGCTGCTTTACAGTAGCATCTAAAAATAGACAACAGACAAACATAAAAAATGTACATGTCTTTCATGTTAACCTTACAATTTTATTATAAGAGCCTGAGGGCAGCACTTTTGCTTTGGTTTTGCACATTTCTGCATGTTATAATCCTGCTGGCCATGTAATTTCTGGAGACCTTAACATAGTTAATAATGACAATATCAGACAACTTTTGTCTTAGGGGTTTTATTGTTATTGTCTTCTGTAATTAGTTTTATGGTGTCTTACCCTTTTGGCCACACATCATTGGATTAAGAAAAAAAGGGAGGGGTAAAAAAAGAGATGTTCTGTGTGTGTTTACCCTTATTGCATTCGGTCTCAATTGACCCCTTGGAAGTCAAATTGTTCTTGTCTTGATCTAAGACATGTTAGCTCCATTTTTTTTAATTCTTATTACATTTTGAGTGTCCATTTAATTTGGAAAAAGGTTGGTCTATAGGTTGATTTTTTTTTTAAATCCAAAATTTAGTGAATAAATTGTGTGAACAAGTAGTTGACAAAAAATATGAAGTCAGTTTTCACGTTGATGTTGTGAAGTACATGGATTCTGAAGGAAAGATTATAAGTCTAAAGTGCATTTAAAAGAATTTATATAGTAATTATCTAGATTGACCTAAAAGTATAACTTGTAGATTTTAAGAAAAATAACACTTTGGGATAAATATTTCCTCACTTTAGTTGGACTTAACCGGTTTAAAAGGTAACCTCCCAACTTCTGCTATACAGCGTTGTGGACGAAGCTTGCAAGGATGCAACTACCTTATTGATGGCTACACCAAAGGACTGCAACAGTCTTTTGGAAAGCCAGCAATCTCAAAGCCTTTCATCCAAAGAGACATAAGTAAGCTTGTGGACAGTTTAATATGGAATGATTAAATTTAATGAATTGCTGTATTATAAACATCTAGCAATAACAACTTCAATACGACTGAGCACTTTAATGCGTTGAATACATAGGATAATGGAGTGTTAAATGTTTGCATCACGTGACAGCATGCAATTCTAAATAAATATTTCAGGAGGAGGAAAATACAACAAAACAGACTAAAACAAAGGAGATGGTACTCCAAAATAGAATCGGCTTAAAAGATTCGACAGGGGAGGTTGAAGTAACACTCTGGAGGGATCAGGCAAACACCACATTACCAGTTGGTTCTACGATAATTCTGGTATCGGGATCGTTCGCCCTGATTACATGTTTGCCCTAGGTTTGTTCGCACTGAGTTTGTTCGCCTTGATAATCCGTTCGCCCTGAATCCTTAAGTATTATATTTTTTTTAATAGAATATGGTTTCTACAGGAACTACCCAAAACATGGAAACATGCAATTATTATCCCACATATAAAACCTGGTAAATCCCACTCCGACCCCTTGTCATATGGACCAATCTTCTTGATTTCAAATTTCAATAAAATTATGGAGAAAATAGTTAATAATCGCTTTAAACGGTATTTAGAAAAAAATAAGTTGTATGCACCCACCCAAAGTGGGTTTAGAAAAAACAGAAGCACATTAGAACAGTGTATTAGATTAGACAATGACATCCAAAAGAGCTTTTTGAAAAAAGTTAGTCAATATAGGTATATTTATTGACTTCCAAAAAGCATTTGATATGCTCTGGAAACACGGTTTTAACGCATTGCAAAGAAATTAGTACTGTATAAAGTGGTATCATTGTCAATGAGATAGATAACAAATAACCTTACAAGCTATGCATTTTTTTTTAATTCATTGTATATATAACTGTATATCTTAGCTTTTGTGCAAATTATACATTTAATTTCATATTATTGATTTTGTCTTAATTTTTTCAGGTTGGCACAACAGGATCAACACTGCAGACAGGTGTTCCCTTCTACGTCCTTATTCCAGACCTTATGACAGAAGCCGAAGTCGTCGACTACAGTGTCCGTGCCTACGACCTAAAGCGTGACATTCAATGGAAGTATACCATTCTTGAAGAGAAGATCCAGACGGCATGGGACCAATACATGGGCAATGTGATCACAACAACCCACTTCTTGAAAGTTATTGCCAAACTGTTCAAGCCGTCCGACAATCTACTAGACAACGTTCAGCCCCTGCAGTAAAGAATTTTAGATCAACACTTTGAACTTTGAACACTTTTATGTATAACAATGAAGATTAAATTTAACATTATGTTTTACTTTGAAAAAATTGCATATAATGTTAACTTTTCTTAGTTCTTTTGGTGAACAGATTTTGTGTCGGCATTAATGACGAGTTGTTCTATTTTTAGCCATGGCAGCCATCTTGGTTGGCCGGGTCACGCCACACATTTTTGAAACTAAATAACCCAATGATGATTGTGGTAAAGTTTGGTTAAATTTGGTTCAGTAGTTTCTGAGGAGAAGATTTTTGTAAAAGTTAACGACGCAGGACGACGACGCCGTACGCCCCAGTGATGAGAAAAGCTCACTTGGCCCCAAGAGCCAGGTGAGCTAAGAAGGTGGTAAAATTTACTGAAAAATGTAGAAAATTGTTAATAATGCAGTTGTAGGTTTGCTGTTGCATATACAACAATTATCTATAAAATTGTCATTTAAGGTACATAATGTTTTCAGGTAAACTTTGAATGAGAAATGACAAAGCAGACTAAGACGATGAGGAAATTAGACCTACAGATAGAGTTGCTGGAATAAATGAAACGAGACAGAGAGAATATGCCACTAACTTTTTCGCAACTTTTAATGAATTAAATTATTTATTTTTCTTATCAATTAACAATTCTTTGCCAGAATTTTCACTTGACCTCGACCTCAACTGAACAAGTTTAGGTTTTGGTGGTCAAGTCCATATCTCTGATCTATAATAGGCTATCAATAGGTCTAGTATAGTCGGTGTAGGACTGTTAGGTGTACATGTACAACTGGCAGGTGTCATTTGACTTTATCCTCATTTTCATGGTTCATTGATCGATATTTAGTTTTCTTGGTTAATGTTAAGTTTATGTGATAGTTGTAATATAGCTTTATATTAAGGACTATCAACATATCAATGATTAGTAAAGAAAGCTAGACATTTCAGCTATGCATTTATTGGGTATGTTTATATTCATTCTGGGTTCTTCATTCATTGAAAACCTACATCGTTTGATCAAATGTGATGGAAGACTTATTAAATCTGAAATTGGCTATTCAGTCCAACAACAGAGAACATGTGAAAAAATACTTTTGAACTATACAAACAGGAGTTTGTCAACATTTCAATACTTGCTGTTGGAGACTTTTATCAACTACCCCCTGTCCGAGCTTCACCATTGTATAGAGACATCAGTTCTGTTTTCCTTGAACTTTGGAATCCTGTCTTCAAAATTGTAATCCTGACAGAGATCATGCGACAGAAAGATGATCAACAATTTGCACTATTACTAAACAGAAATAGAACACACATTAAGGGTCAACCTTTCTCTGAAGATGATTTGTCAGTTTTGCAATCTGTATCTGTGTCAAAAACTCAGTTCAGCAAATGTTTTACCTATCTTCCCAACAAACAAAGAAGTAAATTCACATAATGGACACATGATCAAATATGTCTATCAGGAAACTGTGATCATTTGCTTTCTACCGTCCAGATCAATGGTACAGTAAAGACAAGGAATTTACAGTCTACAAATCTCAGATTGGGCATATTTTCCTATTCGCTAGCGACTTCCATAGAAAGATCAATTTTAATTTAAATTACAGAAGTATAGTTTTATCTGTTAACATTACCAAAAATGTGATCTGTATATTGGAGGCGGTGGGGATATCTATAATAATATTCAAGATATCCAAAACCTTGAATTTTTTTAAACTTGATACCCAAATGCTGATTGTGGCCAAGTTCGGTTAAATTTGGCCCAGTAGTTTCAGAGGAGAAGATTTTTGTAAAAGTAAACGACAACAGACAACGACAGAGGACGGACGAAAAGTGATGGGAAAAGCTCACTTGGCCACTTACTCAGCTGTAAATATAGAATATGTTGCTATCCAGATTGAGAAACCAACCAAACTTGTTCTCATCAATATCTAGAGACCTCCAATTTACCACTTCAACTGTTCTGTTACAACTTAATTCATCTGCTAGATGAAGTAGATAGGAAAGAAAATTTGCCAGTTGCAATAATGGGAGATTTTACATTATTACAGACCTTGGACATATAAAAATACCCATTAATAAATATTGCTGAGTAAATCCTGGATTTTTTTTGCACATTTAGACAGAAACATAAATTCAAGACTAAAAAAATAAACACTGATGTCTTCCATAGGTATTGGTTCTAACCTTTACACTCAAATTTCGAGACATATTGACAACATCATGAAAACAAATTCCAGTATCTTCTTAGCAGTGAAATGATTTTAAATTCTAGAATTCCAGAAAATTTTGGCAATGGTGAAAATATTTCCATGGAACTTTTATTTCACAAAGGATGTTTTTCATAAGGCTTATTTCTGGAATAGCATTATTTTCTCAAAAATAATAAAATCACTAATCTGTCATCAATCAATCACTAATCCATCAGCAATCGGTCTTAAATCGATCAGTAATCTAATCGATCACTAATCGATCAAACTCCTGAGAGAGTTTGATCGATTACTGATCGATGACTTCAAGTCATCAATCGAGTACTGATCGAATATGATCGATTAGTGTTCGATTACCGATCAGATCGATTAGTTAAGTCTGGTAACGTTAGCGTTCGTCAAAATTTACCTTCATCTACGAACATTGTGAGTGAACTTCACAAAACAATTAAGAATTGACAATACAAAACAAAATTTTTGAACGTGATTTGTTGGCGAAAAAACACGAGCTCCTTGTAGACAAGAAAACATCCGGTGGGAAATCTATTAATAAATTTTATATGATAAGTACAATATTTAGTATCAGTAGTGATTATAATTTAGTACGCCAGACGCGCTGTGTCGTCTGCATAAGACTCATCAGTGATGTCATACTGTTAACGTCAATATTTTTATTTACCTGTAAATGGTAAATTACGAAAAAAACTTGCACGTTCACGGTTCAAGTTAAACCATGTACCTTCATGGCTAGGTCACATGTTGGTCGCGGTTAATTACGGTTATCACATACAAGAGACATTACACATTGTTGTTAAAGTACTGAGCAATTAAAGGTGACCAGCGTAAAACAAATAATAAACTGGAGTACTATATAAAAGATACTCTATAAAACACGTTTAAAAAACTTTACTCATGAATTTGATTTGATGTTAACATATATAACAAATATCATTAATAAGTAACATGTTCATTTTTTGACACAATTTATTGACAAGATTTAAGTGCATTAGCTAAATAATTTGGGAGACAAGTTGAAACTTTTTGCACATTCTTCAAAAAAAAAAGATGATCATGTGTAGCATTAGCAACAGCAATTCCTTTCTCCGTGATTACTACCAAGTATGGATCCCATATTGAATTTGACGGTGCTATTCACATTCGTCAGTAACTTGAAGTTTACCACTAGAATCTAATACACATCCCTTATTAATGGCAACTTCCGTAGGATTTAAATTGTTGTCAGCAAATGGACATTTAACTTGCTCTAGATTCTCTCCATGACATTTACAGGTGAACAAGCAGTCCAACGCAAGGCAATCTTGTGTATATACGAAGTCACCTTTCCTCTAAAACACAGCCTTTATATTTAAGTCTGCTAACGCGTATGTAAAAAGTAAAATCACAAAAATACTGAACTTAGAGGAAAATCAATTCGGAAAGTCCATAATCATATGGCAAAATCAAATAACAAAACGCATCTAAAACGAATGGACGAGAACTGTCATATTCCTGACTTGGTACAGGCATTTTCCAATGTAGAAAATGGTGGATTAAACTGGTTCAATAGCGTTAACCCTCTCACTTAAATGACAGTCTCATCAAATTCCGTTTTACACTGATGCGTTAAACAAAATGTTCAAAACATGGGTACATCAGTCATCATCGTATAACAATTTCAAAAAGAACAATTTAACAGCTACTAGAGTAAAGATGGGGAAGTTAGGACACTTTGTAATTTGTCTCAAATTCATTTTAATTTAAGAGAAGTTAGAACCCCCAAAGTTTCAAACAACCAATCATTATGATAGAAGAGGATTTTCCCGACCTAAAATAGCTATTGGCACATGCTTACCTATGATTGATGGACCAATCCGTAACGATTATCTGAAGATCGTGGCCATTGGGGAAATTCGGACAACAATGGGGAAATTAGGACACTATTCAAATAAAAGACACGTGTTATAATTGAAACTACAATATCGACTATTGACTTTTTTTTTAGGATTAATAAAATGTTTGATTATTAATAAAAATGTTGTTTATCATATTATGATTAAAAAGCGAACAAAATAGTTCAGTTCAAAATGAAATCCAACAAAGGCGTTTCAATTGTTCGTCGTGGTCGTTGAATGTTTTTTGTGTCAGTTTGTACTTAGTCTTCCTGGCTATATGCTCTTTTTAATACTTCTTTTTAAATATTTTCGTTTTATGTATAATATTGTCTGATTAACCGTAGCAGATGCAGTAAAAGCGCTACAAAACGATTTTCGATTTATATTGTGAATTTATTTTTTTGTGTTTTTTTTATCTTTAAACTATATATATATATATATAATTCGTCTAAATAACAGCACAAAAATGTTAGATCTGCAGAAGCAAATTTTTGTTCTAACCTGGCCGGGATTCGAACTCGTGCCACCGAGATATCGTAGCACAATATAGACCACTTAACCACCTAGGCTCAACAAAAATCAAGCTTTCGGTGGCCGAGTGTTACCTTTCCTCGCGCCGGACATAGTGCAAGCCGATTAGGTGCCACGGTATCTCATTAGCATGAATTCAAATCCCGGTCAGGGAAGAACAAAAATTTGCTTCCGCAAATTTACAGATTTATTATTGTTGGGCTGTTATTTAGACGAATATATATACGGAATGCTGTATGTATGTTTGAAAGTGTAAGTTATACGTTGTGTATTTGTGATCACTGATGTATGTATACACAGGTTTTGCTGCTGAATTCCAAATTATTGACACGTCAAGAATAGTATATATACATATTGATATGTCTGTTGCTCACCAAATTTTGTCATCACTGTCATATACATCTTATCCGGAAATAATACAAAATGAAACACTGTTCAACGGTAGTGATAGAGAGATATGTATGCTTAGATAAATTAATATAAATCTTATTATCTTGGAACATTTATAGCCGACTATACAAGAGTTGTCTCATTGGTAATTACACCACATCTTTTTTATGTGTACAGTATGGGTGTTGCTCATTGTTTGCGATGACATATACTAGTAGATAATGCATCCACGTCATTTGGACTTTTGCGGACAATTGTGTTATTGACAATTTAACACAGTATCATTGTTTTTATAACAAATTTAGAAAAGTTAATAAAAGTTGACAGAAAAACATGTCTATCCTACAGGAATTAAAAAGAAATTCAAAACTCATACAAAATCTATGTAACAATTTATAAAATTAAGCCCCGGTTTAGGGAGAATTTCTGTTCACTACTCAATTCAACCTGAACAGTAGATAGGTTCCTGATTCGACCAGCAATTTGAAAAGTTTAGACTGTGTCCACTTATGTGCATAAACCACTCTAGCTACTTTATCTACCTGTGGTACCTAGTATATATATGCTGGTATATAAATATATACATATATATGTACAGTGATGATGAAATACCTTAGAAAAGTAGAGAGAACCAGGCCAAGCTATAGCTATATACGAATTCTTCAGTCTCGGGCTTTTGAACTAGTAGCATATAATATTAAATAAAATGAAGTTTAAAATTCATAATTTGTTACGGTATTTAAAATACTTATTTTTTCTACGCCAGATACACGATTTTCGGCCATACCAGATTCATCAGTGACGCTTGAATCAAAAATAATGAAAGGCCAAATAAAGTACAAAGTTGAAGAGCATTGAGGATTGTAACGTTAGAAATGCATTTGAACTAGACTGGTTCAGCCAAACAGTTTAATCGTAACTGTTTATAACAAGTCAATTGTTTGATACGGCACTGTTTTAACTGAGTACATATACTCTACAATTCACTTCATTTTCTTGATAAACACGTCAATTGCCTTTTTCTTTCTGTTTTCTGCGTTGACCTTCTTGATATCATTCTCTTCCTTCTTTTGTTTTTGCAGGCGTTTTTCAACGATGCATTCATCGGACGTCAAGATTCGGTAACCGGTTTGTTTCTTTTCTCCGGAGTTGTCATCGCATCGTCTCGTTTGTCATATATTCTGGTACTGAGATGACTGTAAGTCAAATTCGAGATATCAGTCTAAAAATGAGGCAGAGAAAGCCGTGTCTGTTGTTTCTTTAAAAGAGGGACGAAAGATACCAAAGGGACAGTCAAACTCATAAATCTAAAACAAACTGACAACGCCATGGCTAAAAATGAAAAAGACAAACAGAAAAACAATAGTACACATGACACAACATAGAAAACTAAAGAATAAACAACACGAACCCCACCAAAAACTAGGGGTGATCTCAGGTGCTCCGGAAGGGTAAGCAGATCCTGCTCCACATGCGGCACCCGTCGTGTTGCTTATGTGATTACAAATCCGGTAAATAGTCTAATTCGGTAGGTCAAATTCATGAAAGGGAAGGGGATTGTAGTTACGACGTGAGGAACATATCCGATATCATTTGTGAAATGGTTATTCCATAACGGTCAACCAACTCGTGATGGCGTCCGTAAAATTTACGAAGGGATGATTTCAACTTCACCATTTGGAACTCTTGATTTAATAGCTTCCTTGTGAGCAGTAACCCTCTATCAAGAAAATCATGATAGGAAATGCAAGCACGGGAATATCGTATCAATTGAGAGATATATACCCCGTATGCAGGTGCTGCTGGAATGTTGCTACTTAGAAATGGAAAGTTCACAATTGGAAAGTTGAAATCATCTCTTTTGTCGTAAAGTTTTGTCTTCAACCGACCCTCATTGTCAATTTCTAGATGTAAGTCAAGATATGAAGCTGACTTAACTGTATCTGTAGTATCCTTTATCTCCAATTCGATGGGATAGATGCGTTCCACATAGTCACCAAATTTTGAATTGTTTAGTGAAAGAACGTCATCTATATAGCGGAAAGTAGAGTTAAAGGATATTGCTAACTTCTTATCTTTCTTCCTAAGAAGTTCCTGCATGAAGTCAGCCTCATAATAATAAAGAAACAAGTCAGCAAGTAGAGGGGCACAGTTTGTTCCCATTGGTATGCCGACAGTCTGTTGAAAAACACGTCCTCCGAACGTAACAAATATGTTGTCAATCAAGAAATCAAGCATCTTGATAATATCGGTTTCAGAGAATTTTTTGTTTGAATCAGAGTGATTCTTTACAAAGTAGGATTTATCCCTCCCTAAGACAAGATACTTGTATCTACGTTGGCCATTCTTTTTTATGAAGCAAAGTAATACCAACTCTTTTAATTTGTCTTTAAGTTTGGAATGTGGAATACTTGTGTAAAGAGTAGAGAAGTCAAATGTTTTAATACTGTTACAAGATGAAAGAGAGTTAGATTGTATGTACTCTAAAAGATCTTTGGAATTTTTAAGTATCCACATCTGATTCACGCCACCTCTAGAATAGGCAGTTTCACAATAACTTTGAAGCCCGTCTTTGATTGCTGATAAAATGGATGTTAATAATTTAGAAAGAGGTTTTGTGGAGCACTTGGAATCTAGTTCTGGGGGATATATTAATGGAACCCAATCAGAAAAGGTCGGATTGTTTATGGAAAGAACATCAATATATCTTAAAGTGAAATTAAATAATCTAGCTTCTTTGATCCTCTTGTTTTTGACAAGTGTCTGGATGAACTCCGATTCATATGAAAATAAGAAGAGGCGCACAGTTTGTTCCCATAGGAATGCCGACGATTTGTTAAAAAAAGTGTACCTCCAAACCCTTGCAAAACTCTTTATGGGGTCCGTAGGTGGCCTGTTCCTAGGCAAAATCCCGGTCCCTATCCAATATACCCTCATTTTCCTGTGGCAGTTCAAATTTCCCCGACCATCATCCCGAATGGCCTCTTTTATGACCATACCTACCTATTGTATTTATTGTGATCTTGTTCTCGTCCTGAATATGCATGAAATATTTGCCGCTGGACGTTAAGCAACCAACAATCAATCAATACAACATTATTTATTTACGCAATATTAACGTTAGAGTAACCCTTCTGATAACGTTATTCATTTACTGAAGACCCACATTAGTGAAATGTTTAAAAAAAAAACCAATCATTTACTTGCGTTTACCATAAATCAATTCCTGTCTTGTGAAATCTTAATGTTTTATGTTATTCCTGAAATTCTGTATAGATGGATACGGCAGATGTCTGTTTCTGTTTTATTCATTCACAACTAGTTTAGTGAATAAAAATCTATGTTGTTGAAGACTATATGCTATATTATGTTCCCATCTAAATATAATTTTGACTTCTTTTGTTCATCGAGTTGAGGCGACCGTTTTGGCTGTGCGGGATGTATCAAGTTCGCAGTCACGTCCGGTCAGAAGGGACGTTAGATCCGATGCCTCGTGTAAAGAGAGTGCCACGCTCTTTGCACGTTAAGAACCCTTGCAACAACTCTTTGAGGGGTCCGTAGGTGGCCTGTTGCAAGACAAAAATTCTGTCTATCCAATATACCCTCATTTTCCAGTGGCAGTCCAAATTTCCGCGTCCATCATCCTAGATGGCCTCTATTACAACAACCTAACTATTGTATTTATTGTGAACTTGTTCTCGTCCAGAATATGCATGAAATATTTGCCACTGGACGTTAAGCAACCAACAATCAATCAATCATCGAGTTGCTGTTGCATTGATGTATACCTTACGTCTAAAAGAAAGGCGGAGATACCTATGGGATAGTTAAACTAGAATAGTCGAAAAAAAGCTGACAGTGCTTAAGGCACACTTAAAATTATAGGGTCATCTTTTAATCTAAAGCCCCCAAGGGTGACTGGGGTATAGATATGTGGTCACTATGGTCTTCTCCCGACCACTAGTAAAACGCTTGCCGAAGTGGGGCGTCCCTTTGGCTGAGCGGGATGCATCAAGTTCGCAGTCACGTCCGGTCAGAAGGGGGACGTTAACTCCGCTGCCTCGTGTAAAGAGAGTGCCACGCTCTTTGCACGTTAAGAACCCTTGCAACAACTCTTCTAAGGGGTCTGTAGGTGGCCTGTTGCAAGGCAAACTTTCTGTCCCTATCCAATATACACTCATTTTCCAGTAGCAGTCCAAATTTCCCCGACCATCATCCGAGATAGCCTATATCGTATCAACCTACCTATTGTATTTATTGTGAACTTGTTCTCCTCCTTAATATGCATGAAATATTTGCCACTGGACGTTAAGCAACCAACAATCAATCAATTTAATCTAAAGATTTACTTAAATGGTATTCCAATACAATTAAATGCACTCTTCTTTTTTTACTCTGCCTCTCAGCTCTTCCTTACTAGTATTTCCATTGAAAAGTTAGACCATTTTGACATTACTGTTGGTTGAAAAACTTCAGCTTCAGATAAAAGAATACTCCAAACAAATGCATAAAGATGTGTTTTCATATTTAATTTGATCATATATTATGCATATATATTGTACATTATCATATATTATTTATCATTTATATAATTTGTATCATTAAAGAGTCACTCAGAGTCTGATATATCCTCTCTTCTTCTTGAAGCTGGTTACTAAAAAACACAATTAAAAATAAATAAAGGCAATAGTAATGCAAATTTTAAAATGAATTTTATACATAAGGAAAATAAATGTAAGTTTATTGATTTAATAAAACGAACCAACTTTAAACATGTAGTAGGCATGATTGTTTTATTAGTTGTTATTGGTTTTGAACTAGCTGATGAGTTAATCCCTTTTAAACTGATTTTTATAGTTTGTTCTTATGTTGTACTATAACACCACTGTCCCAGATTAGGGGGAGGCTTTGACGACAGCAAACTTAGTTTAACCCCGTCACAATCTGTATGTGCCAAGTCAATGTAGTGGTTGTTGTTTGTTGCTGAATATCATATTTGTTTTTCATTCATTGTGTTGTACTTCAATCAAGCCGTTAGTAGTCGCGTTTGAATTGTTTAACATTTTGTCATTCCATAATACAAGACCAACAAAGACCAGAGGCTCCTGACTTGGGACAGGCGCAAAAATGCGACGGGGTTAAACATGTTTATTAGATCTTAACCCTCCCCCTATACCTCTCGCCAATGTAGAAAAGTAAACGCATAACAATACGTACATTTAAAATTCAATTCAAGAGAAGTCCGAGTCTGATGTCAGAAGATGTAACCAAAGAAAAAAAAAGAAAAAATGACAATTATACATAAATAACAACAGACTACTAGCAGTTAAATGACATGCCAGCTCCAGACTTCAATTAAACTGATTGAAAGATTATGATTTCATCATATGAACATCAGGCACAATCCTTCCCGTTAGGGGTTTAGTATCATACCATCATAACATATATGAGAAGATCATAACCCGTGTCATGCCAACAACTGGTGTTTGAATAAATGTGTTTAGTTCCGATGCAAAGACCCTATAAGTGAATCAATATTAACGCCAAAATATACAATCTTTAATAACCTGACAACTGTATCGTAACTATATCCCTTCTTAATAAGTCTATTCAAAGGTTTTGTTAGTTTTTGAGGTGAATACTGACACCTTTGTGCTTTATAAAGAATATTTCAATAAACAATTGGATGTGAAATACCTGAACGTATAAGAAGTCTGCATGTTGAGCTATATTTACGAATGATGTCCTTATACCGATGATAAAATTTAGTAAATGTTTTGACTAGTTTGTGATATCAAAAACCCTTACTTGGTGCAGGACATTTTTAAAGGAAAAAATGGTGGGTTGAACCTGGTTTTGTGGCATGCCAAACCTCGCACTTTAATGGCAATGTTAAATATAATGGTAAATTAAATTGACCATAATCTACAGATAGTTGTATACAATGTAACACCAAACCTGCAAACGGTTTTCATAATGATTTTTCTACAGTTTAATGTAAATTTAGCAACTTTTTTGATAATTGTATTAGATGTTACCTTAAATCGGTCATTTGATCAAGATAATTGTATAATATGTATTGACAATTGTATCTGAAGTAAAAGTGAACCAATTTAAAAATTTAAAATTAAATGTTACCCCTTTTATAATTCATTCTGATGTTGTATTAAATCGACCACATTCCAAGGATAGTTGTACAGAATGTAACACAAAACCTGCAAACGGTTTTATAACTAGTAATGATTTTTCTACATTTTTCTGTAAAATTGACATTTTTTTTGATAATTTGTATCATATGTTACCTTAAATCGGTCATTTGATCAAGATAATTTTATGTGTATTGACAATTGCATCCGCAGTAAACTTGGACTAACTTATTTTTATTAAAAACATTTAATTTCGTAGTAAACTTTACCTATTTTTGATAATTCATTAAGATGTTACATTAAATCGACCATATTCTACAGATAGTTGTCTACAATGTAACACCAAACCTGTAAACGGTTTTAATAATGATTTTTCAATTTTTCTACATTTTACTGTAAATTTAGCAACTTTTTTGATAATTGTATTAGATGTTACCTTAAATCGGTCATTTGATCAACATAATCTATGTATTGACAATTGTATCTGGAGTGAACTTGAACCAACTTAATTTTTATTAAAAATATCATATTTTTCAGTAAATTTTACCCCTATTATGATAATACATTTATACGCGTAGCAACTTTCAAACATTGATCTTCATATACACTTGATGTTTTCTTAAATTGACTACATTTTAAGGATAGCTGTATAAAATGTAACACAAAACCTGCCAACGGTTTAAATACTAATATATTTAAATATACTGTACAACACACAATTCAGTTTTTTACTTTTTTACACACCACTTGCAAAGCACATTCACACCTTAAAACTTAATAGTATTTGCAACAACAAAAACATATTATATTTGTTTAATAATTGTATAAATGTAGCAAACCATCTTACTTATATTAAAAACTCTTAAATGTTTATCTGGTTTAACTGCAAGGAGGTCCACAAAAAATCAAAACAATTTGAATTATCTCAGTGCTTTAAACATAAAGAGTTTTAGAGGTTGAGATCAGTGAGGTCAAAGGATTTCCTCAAATGCTGCTGAAAGTTCCAATTTGCTTTGTCGATTGCTCTCACAACTGACCAGTTCTTCTCGGCAAGTGATGGTAACGATGGATAATGAGTCTGACAGGCTAAGCGAATAGCATTGATCTTCTAAGTTCATATCTGTCCTTTTATAGAAGCTTTCCCTTGAAACACTTTCCTTTTTACATTTTTGTTCATTACATCTTCTATGGAGCAAATATTCCTGAAGAGGTTGACGGCAAATCGTCTACTAGAATCACCTGCAGATATGTTGGCATCTTGCAGATGGTTGTCAGGGATCTGATTGTATGGTGATATCGTAGGTGCTGGTTGAAACAAGTGCAAATTGGTTTTAACAGAAGTGTTCTAATGTTGAGAGAAATTGGCGCAATAGGTTCTTTATCTGAGTGATTTTACTTTTTGCTCTGGCAGTTCAGCTAAGATGTCTCTGGCTGATGATGTTGACAATATGTTGCTTCTGTTCAATGTTGTTTCAATGTTGTTAGTTTATTTTGAAGATTAAGAAGAGTCATGCTGTTGTATTCTTCATCAGATGTTATATAAAGTACCCCAGCATTGTCAAGTCTTTTATTTTCAGCCTGAAATATGTCCTGGAGAGGTATTTTTCTGCCATATATACTTTTTTGGTCATTTCTGTTAATTGGCCTTCCTTGTTAATGGTGCTGAATTTGAACATTTTAGGTGCTACATGTTTTCCAATATTTTTAATGACTTTGCCTTTTTGGCTCCTAAAAATACCTTTTAATTGTTTTGATGGTCTTGGGGTTGCTAAAGAAATTCTGGACTTCAACACTCTATATTTAGCTCTCCGAACTCTTCTCAGGTAGTCTCTACCACTGATTCTACTTTGTTGAAATTGTGAACATTGATCCCATTTGAAAAATTCATCGCAATTTGACATTGCTCCCTTCGTTTATTGATTTCATTTCTTTTAGATGCAAGTTTGTCAGGTCCCCTGAAGAAACAACGCATACAATGTCTACAAAAATATTCTTCAGTATTTTATATATATAATTTAATTAATTAATCTTGAATAGTATTACATTTGTAATTTCAGTGTCTTTAATAACAGACTTTGCAGTATAGGCTTTGCTCATTGTTTCAGGCCGTAGGGTGACCTATGGTTGATAATTCCTGTGTAATTTTGTTTTCTGTGGAGAGATGTCTCATTGGCAATCATACTATTTTTCCTATTTTGATAGATATATGTATAAGTCAGCTTTAAAAGAGGTCCAGAAGTAGATTCAAATATAAAGTCAAATTTATTATAATATATAGTATTACCTTATCTGCAGAAATTTCCTTTTCCAGTTGTTGAGCATTCTTACGTGATTCCTCAGCAGCAGACACAAAGATTTTTTCCAATTTTCTTCTCATGTATTTGGAAGCAAGATTAACTCATGACTGGCAAGTTACATTCTGTCAGAAAGTTTCTTATTTGAGCATATCCTAGGCCAGCATGTATCATTCCTAAATAAAAATGAACCAAAAATAACATTTAGGTTGGTTTTAGCTTACTGACATGAGTAATTTCATAACATAAATAGAAGGAAATTCATTTTGATTTAATAGTACCTGATTACATATAACTCTTTGTTTTGTATAGAGCTTTAAATTCTGGAAAAGAAGTAGATATTTTAAGTTTTGCAGAAAAAAGTCCAATTGAAAAATTACACTTGCATTTTTGTAAATTTTTACTAGGAACTAGAAAGAATGCATCTAATCTTGCAACTAGAGCTGAATTGGGGAGACTTCCTATAGAATTTAATATTAAAACACAAACTTTATTATATTTAAAGAGATTTGAATGCTGTAAGTTGTATCCTCTTTTGAAAGAAGCTTACACACTTAGTAAAAACTTAGACTCAGAAGGAGTATACTCCTGGTTTACATATGTAAAAAATATTTTAAGTGAACTTAATTTAGATATAGCACAAATTCAACAAAATACTAGTTCATTTAAAGTTTATATAAAAACAAGCTCTAAAAACTACTTTGAAAATTTGATACATGATAAGATGCAAAACATTGATGAAAAAAGTAAACTTTATTCATATAAGAATCTTATACAAAATTTACGTTTTGAAGACTATTTAAGAACATCAAACTTTACATATAGAAAATTAATAACAAAACTAAGAATTAGTGACCATAATTTAAATATAGAAAAAGGCAGACATACTAATATTCCTTAGAGAGCAGAGATTATGCCTTAAATGTAAAACATTAGAAAACGAAAAACATTTTATATTAGATTGTAAATTAAATATGGAACTAAGAAATAACTTTTTTAACAATTTGGATTTTAATTTTTCTGTTAAAGATTTATCTGATGAAGAAAAGTTGATTTTTATACTCAATCCATCAACACCATCACAAGTAAATAAATTGGGGTCCTACATCTAAAGATCATTAGAACTGAGGACAGGGGACACTGGAATATTTACTGTAAAAAGTAAAATCACAAAAATACTGAACTTGGAGGAAGATCAATTGGGAAATTCCATAATCACATGGCAAAATCAAATAACAAAACGCATCAAAAACGAATGGACAAGAACTGTCATATTCCTGACTTGGTACAGGCATTTTCAAATGTAGAAAATGGTGGATTAAACCTGGTTCTATAGCGCTAAACAGACACAATAAATAAAATAGTCAAAATATGGGTACATCAGTCATCATCGTTTAACAATTTTAAAAGGAACAATTTAACAGAACACAAAAACATCTACTAGCTACGAACATATTTACTGATTTGGTTGTCTGACGTCAGAAAATTTTATACGTCACATGAATGATTGTGTGTATATATATATGTGAAATATAGTTATATTGTTCATTATTTTGTATGTCACAAACTTAATGTTTAAAGTTTAC
Source organism: Mytilus edulis (assembly GCF_963676685.1). NCBI lineage: Eukaryota > Metazoa > Mollusca > Bivalvia > Mytilida > Mytilidae > Mytilus > Mytilus edulis. Next base: position 28,929,507 of record NC_092354.1, read on the forward strand.
ATGGCAATAAATATTTGAATTTGAATTTGTAAAAAATGTAAGATTGAGAAAGGAAGTTGGGAATGTGTTAAAGCTACAATCCCACCATAGAGTAGACAAAAGCCGAAGGCCACCAATGATTCTTCAATGTAGTGAGTAGGACGTTAAGCAACCAACAATCAATCAATCAATCAATCAATGTAGTGAGAAACTCCTGTACCCGAAGGCGTCCTTCAGCTGGTCCCTAAGCAAATATGTATACTAGTTCAGTAATAATGGACTTCATACATAAGTTTGAATTCATATATTTTACAATTGTAATTTCTTGACATTTTAGATTATACATGACTATGTGTTATGGGCTTTGTCCATTGTTGAAGGCTATGCAGTGACCCTTAGTGGCTAACTTATACATCCTTTGGTCTTTGGTGGAAAGTTATCTTTTATGTACTCCAGTCACACTTCAGTGATTCTCTATATAATCAACCAAATTTTTCCCCATGTAAGCCCCCCCCCCCCTTTCTGAATCCGCCTATTGCATTTCATTGATAATACCAATTAATTTGATACAAATTAAATGAGAACCCCTATATCAAAGGCAAGAATAAATAAAATATTTGTATAATTTAAATATGTTAAAAATGTGTTTCAATATTTTACATGATTCAGTTTTTGGTGTCAAAACTATCAGAAAATGACATAGTTTTATTTCAGAAGCACAACTGCTCATTGTTGAAGGCCGTACTGTTACCTATAGTTTTTAATGTTTGTCGTCATTTTGGGCTTTTGTGGATAGTTGTCTCATTGGCAACAATACCACATCTTTTTTTTTATATGTATACAATGTTGAAGAATTTGGTATGATATAAAATTGAGAATGGAAATGTGGAATATGTCAAAGAGACAACAACTCAACCATAGAAAAAATAACAGCAGAAGGTCACCAACAGGTCTTCAATGTAGCGAGAAATTCCCGCACCCGGAGGCGTCCTTCAGCTGGCCCCTAAACAAATATATACTAGGTCAGTGATAATGAACGCCATACTAATTTCCAAATTGTACACAAGAAACTAAAATAAAATAATACAAGACTAACAAAGGCCAGAGACTCCTGACTTGAGACAGGCGCAAAAATGCGGCGGGGTTAAACATGTTTGTACATTCCTTCTTCAACTAAACACCCTTTTGGTGATAGGCATCATGCATGGTTACCACATAACAAATTTATTTCCAGCAATCCAGTTCTTCCTCTGGTTCGAAATCCTGTTCCTTTGGGCTTCATTGTTTTTTATAAGCAGTGAAATCAATACGACACAACTGTTATGTGATAAATACACGGACTTAATAATGCTAGACATAAAATCAAACAAACAAAAAGCTATAACAAATCTTTCACCAGAGATTGCCATCAATATCAATTGCTTGTTTCCATCAAATTTTAACGTGTTCAAATAAAAAATGTTTCAAGGGTTACTTTGACCTCAAAATAAAGAATATGTAAGCACTAGAAGCATTTTCTTCACATTGATAAAACGAACGTTGAATGGTATTGAAGAACTATGAGCTCTCAGTTTCTATTCCGTAAAGCAAATAAAACACTATTACTGCGTGTATATATAAACAAGTCTTAATTGAAAACTACGTTCAAACCTATAATTGCGTTGGATAAAAACCGCAATTTTTATACGTGTGCATCTAAAACATACTTCGTTGTAAAAGGGTATAACAACAGCACAAACAACATTTTCCAATAGACCAAAAAAGAAAAAAGTATATTTAAACAAAACCCTTAATTTCAGATAAACTCTTAAATTCATATGAGGAAGACATAATCTTATGAATCAGTTAAATTGAGGTCTAGAGCTGGCAGGTCAGTTAACTGCTAGCAGTCGTTGTTATTTATGTATTATTGCCATTTTGTTTATTTCCCTTTGTTTCATCTTCTGACATCTCTTGAACTGAATTGTTCTGTGCGTATTGTTATGCGTGTACTTTTCTACATTGTCTAGATGTATAGGGAGGGGGTTGAGATCCATTTGAGATCTCTCAAACTTTATGAGATCTCGTATACATGTTTAACCCTGCCACATGTTTGCACCTGTCCCAAGTCAGGGGCCTCTGGCATTCGTTAGTCTTGTATTATTGATGTCCTTCTGTTGTTCTCTGTTCTATGGTTGGGTTGTTGTCTCTTTGACATTCTCAATTTTATTGATCACACCTGTTGTATTACATATATCATTATTAATTCTGATATAATTACCTCTCCGAGATTTCAATTGAGTTTCCCTTCTCAACTGAAATTTCCTGTAGTCTCGATAGCTGCTCCTTCGCTATCTCCTTCGACTTTCCTTGGAGGAAGGGAAAGGTATACTTGTTTGGTGTCATTTTCAGTACGAAAATGGTATTTTCCGACAAAAAGGTTTTGGTCATCCGTCAGTGCTGATCCTCGTACTAATTTGTTAAACATACTGTCATATCCCATATACTTAAATTTTTGTTTTTTCTTACTTGAATTAATACCAAGACCTCAATTGGTTCTACTGTTAAAGTTTTCAGTTTGGCTACTGCTTCTTTTAGTCTGTTGATGGCCATAGTTTTTGTCTGTCGTTCTGCATTCCTTATCAAATTAAATGTTCTTTTTGGGGTTTTTTTAGCGGGTTTTAGTTTTGGTGCCAAATTTAAATTATTTAAATTGTTGTACGGAATGACATCAGACTCACTGGAGCTCATCCTAATTTCGTCTAAAAAAAGGAGAAAAGAGATGATACATTATTAATTTTTGTCGTGAAATCGAAAAAAAAAATTTGGAACTCTATATTACTACAGATAAAGAAAATAATAAAAATATTTATTTTAGATTTGATACAATATGGAAGAATTTTATTTATTAACATCTGCAGAAGTATACCCGAGGGGATGGAGGTAATAAAACAACACAATACAAATTTTACACAATGCAAAATGGTCATTGATAGAAGAATTCCTCCAAAGCTAAAAATGCTAACCGGCACATACATTCTGCAGTCGCACAGAATCAAAATATATGAAAATGAAACAGACCCGATCTGTCTTTTATGTCACCAAGGGGACGAAAATCTGGAACATTTTATCCTAGAATGTGAAGGGTTATCCTATACTAGGAATTCAATTATGAATGAAGTTAGTGCTATTCTGAAGGGTTCAATAGATGTAGACTTTCATGGGCAAACATCAAAAGTAAAGATGCTAATTCTACTGGACATTACAATGCTTCGGGAAAATCTAAAACTAGATACAAAATTAATGGCCGAAATCGCTTTCGCTTTAGGTTAAAGTTTTTGCTTTAGGTAGTTTTTGATGAAGTTGAAGCAACTTTAAACTTAGTACACATGTTTCCTGTAGTGTGTTATGTTTAATTTTAATGCCAAATTAGATTTTTTATTTCAATTTGACGGTCCATTGAAAATGAAAATTGATAGTGCGAGTGAGGTATCCTTGTACTTTTTAATGGCTTTTATCCGAGAGAGTAATTTTCAATCGATAGTTTCGTTATTTAGGTCGTCTATAGTTGACAAAATGTTTTATTCTCGGATACAAGAGATCTATAGAAAATTTTAGAAACTTCGACTCATCCGAAATTTCGAGTTAACCGAGTTCGAGACAACGAGAGTTAACTGTATTAAAAATATTTCGTTAGTAAAATATAAATGATGAGAAATATATAATTTATAAATGCATTATGATAATATGAAATTTCCCATTTAGAAAGTTATTACAATAGTGCATGCATTTTTATTTTAATTATTTTGATTTTAGATCATCATTGTGATGTTAATTGTTGTGGCACAGTTTTGATATTCGATGCTGATCAAAAGCTGACCCGAAATAAATGTTCTTCAAAACTCGGCTGTAAAATTATGACAGTTGGAGATTCCAATTTTAAATTGGTAGCTAAAACTGCAAGCATTGTATCTCCTATGCAAACTAGCAAGTAAGTTTTATAACTTTAGAAAATTTAGAATATAAATATAATTGTTATATGTTTGTATATTTTTATATAATTTTATTTAGGATGTACTTGTTTGCGGAGTATTTAAATTGGAAGCTAAAACTGGAAGCATTGAATCTCCTATGCAAACTAGCAAGTAAGTTTTATAACTTTAGAAAATTTAGAATATAAATATAATTGTTATATGTTTGTATATTTTTATATAATTTTATTTAGGATGTACTTGTTTGCGGAGTAATTGACTACGCGGTGGGATGTGTGGGCAAGCATTTACTTGAAATTAAGTTATTTGGTTTAAAAAAGCAAATTGTTTTTTTTAAATTTACCTTAAAGAACACGTGATGCTGATGTATTTATAGAACTGTTATGCAAGTAAAATATTTTACTGGAAAAACATTACATTAGGTAGCCTTATCATGAAGGAACATGTAAAATTTTCGAAATAATTATTATTTTTATAATAATATAGGGTTATTGCATGAATATTGTCCCAAGTAGAAGTTTATATTGCACGAGCTTGCTTAAATTGGTTATAGAACATTAAAAGTACTACGTTATAGAGGTAAAAAATTATGTTGTTGTATATGATTTATTGCAGACTTTGTAAGTCATGTCATGAGGTGTATTAAGAAAAACTGATAGCAAGGAACTGTTTTAGTGGATAATATAGTAGACTCAAAAATAGACAAAAAAGAAAATGTATTTGGTTAGTATAGTATAACATAATTTTAAACGGAGTTTGACTGAAATTTTGAGGACGAAGCCACTGATTTGTGTTACGATTATATAATACGTTATGTATGGTGCAATACGCTACAGAATCGAGCAATTGGTGTATTATTTATTGTGGGGCAGATAAAACAACAAAATAAATGAAAGATAAAAAGTAGATTTTAATGAAAATTTAACACAAATGTAATAAATTACACCTTTTACCTGTTAATACATGAAAATATAGGTGAAGATGACGATTTTCTCATGTACCGCCATTGTTAGACAAGTAAGCACCAAACGTTTACATTCTTATGCTCTCAAGTGATTTCGTAGACGTAGGGATTGATTATAATGTGGAATAACTCGAAGAAGCAGAATATGAACTCCGTCGCAATCAGATTGACGTTGAACCACAACACACACCAATGGAAACATATACTTACGGTTATCCGGAACTTAGTGAGGTTGACCAAAAGCATGGTAAGTTAAAAAGCATTGTTTATAAGTAAACTCATCTGCAAAATCAATTTTGCGGTCTACATTCCATGGAGTACTGTTAACATGAAATGTAAACAAACCATGTCGGTTAAAAGCTCATTGTCCTAATACTATCTGTTTTTATACTTTAGTGACGCTCAGGTTATAAATCATTTACGAATTTATAAGATGATGCTGCCCAAGTGTGTCACAAGTTTCAAAAGTATTGTCAACAAGTAAACACATCTGCAAAATCAATTTCTTGTTAACATTCCAGAAATGTACTTTTAACATGAAATGTAAACAAACAATATCAGTTAAAAGCTCATTATAGCTTATGTTGTCAGTTTGTCGACTCTGATGTTACATCTGACTTACAAATATACAAGGTGATGTTAGGGAGCTACCATTTGATTTTTATGGGGGGGCTAGGATGAAATTTGAAAAAAATAGGCAGGACAGGAGTTTTGAGTAAAAAAAAAAGGCAGGATGAGACACTTTGCAAAAAAAAAAAGGCAGGACGACAATTTAGGTAAAAAAAGTCAGGATAAACTAATGAAAAAAAAGGCAGGACCGAATAGAGTGAAAAAGAAAAAGGCAGGACAGAGATTACAACTAAAAAAAAATGCAGGACAAAATTTTTCATCCTAGCCCCCCATAAAAATCAAATGGTAGCTCCCTTACTCAAGATTATGACAAGCAAATTCTCGACTACATACATATTGTGGACGGACACTTCAGAATTAACACTAATTTCACATCCAATAATCTCAGTAATATTAAGAGGCTGGTCTGTTGCTGAAACAATGTATTTATAATTTGGTTTAATATTTAAAAGTTCAATATCTGGCACAATGTTTTTGTTAACTAAAGAAGAAACTGCACCTGTGTCAATTAAAAAGGTTGCATCTCGCATAAAAACTTTTCCTTTAATCTTAATTCCTTGCACATTATAAGTAATAATAGAATTAATTTTAATCGTACCATTAAAATTTACATTATCTACACAATCACTTTGGAAATGTTGAACGTCAGTCATATTCGAAAACGAGGGATTTTTATTCACACCAGTGGCCACCTTCCCCTCTATCCAAATATCACTAGATAGGATGCTGTTGAATTCAGCTCTGATAGTTTTCATAACTGTTTGGTACTTCCAAAACTTTCCTATATGTGTGTACTATAAATCGTCGAGCAAGACCGACTGTTGAAATAAACTAGATAGAAATATCTTTCTGGTCTTTCAGCATTAAATCAGATGATGTGCAAAAGCGGAAATCCAGTTAGGCAGCAACCATTTGATTTTCTGGGGGGGCTATGGTTTTTTTTTCGCGACAAGTCGAAAACAATTTTTTTTTTTCAATTTTAGCATTACATATAGTGGCAGCTGAGGGTGAAACAAACAATTTTTTTTTCTCAGAATCAAAAACAAATTATTTTTTTCTCAAAAAACTGGAAACAAACTTTTTTTTCCAAAAAAAACCATAGCCCCCCTCCCCCCCCCCCCCCAGAAAATCAAATGGTTGCTGCCTTATAATTTGGGCTGGTCCATTTCTTAAATATATTTTCGTAACTGCATTGCATCGCGATCAGAGCTAGAAAGGTCATCAGGATTTTTTGTTGTTGTATTTGCAGGTAGTCATTTTAAAACACCAGTTCCTGAACGGAAACCACATATATTAGCACACATATATTAGCACTAAAGGAGGATGTGAAGATGTTGTTTAAATTATGTTATGGTAGAGTACCTTTTATAAAATTGCATTTGAGGAAAAAAATATACATCCTTTTAACATACTCATGTAGATTAATCATGTTTATTTCATTTTTAAAAGAAGTTGTTTTATGCACACATTTCATATTTAAATGCAGAAAACCTAGACCTTTAAAAGCCCTTCAGATGCTTTTACTTTTTGGCTCCAAACTATGTTGCAGTGTTTCATTAATGCAACATTTTTAATTATAGTTTTTAATTATATTGTCACTAAGAAGTCTTGTCCATGTAATTAAAGAGGGCAAAATACGTGAAGCTCTTATAAGATGAGATCCTAGAGATGCAGCATTGAGATTGTCTCATACAATGCATAGAAGAAAATACTGTGTAGCTGGGCATACTGAAGGAAATCATTTTTGATAAAAAAAAAAATAACAAAGATTATACAATAATTGTTAAAAATTACAAAATTTCAAATTTGCTTGGCACTGAAATGACCTCATGGGGCCAAGAAATCTTTCTTTGTCTTTTTTCAAGTATAATGACATATATGACAGAAGTGTATCTCAGCACCTTTTCCTCTGTCTCTGAAAGTTAACATTGAGCATTTTGGTTTTCTGGTTTTGAAGTAATGCATCGTTTTCTTCATAGTTCAGTAAAGAGTCTCTAAATGATTAACATAATCATTGGTATATTGCCTCCATGTGTAGGTCTTCTGTTAGCTCTATCAAAATTGTTCTGATTGGATCAGAAATTCTTGTATTGTGAAACATTAGCAGTTTTCTTTCCATTATTACGGATTTGAGTGATCTAGTGTCATCAGCAGCAGTAACAGATGGCTACAATTGTTCCAGCAACTCCTGACTATTTGAAACAGTTTTTTTCTGAGGTTGAGTCAGAAAGATATGATTTCATAGTTATTAAATATTCTTTGCCAGGACATTTTGATCTTATGAAATAATCTGTTTCTAGTCTGTTGATTGTCGAAAGAACTAATTTTGCCTCTGATTGAGCTTTTGTAAGTGTGTAACATAGACCAAAAAAATAACTTTTTCATTTTTTTTTCTACCTTTCAAATCATAAAAATACAAATATTATTGCATAGCAAAAACATATGTCTCATAATACTCGAATCTGATTACAGATGCCGAGATACCGCAATTTTAACAATTGGGTGCAAACCCCCATTACACCATGACACCTAAACATAATAAAAAAGAAATAATAGTAAAAAAAATGGGTAAGGCTAGATCCGCTAATGTAAATTAAATAACTATCTTCCAATTCAAATTCTTATAATGATAAGTAATGCAACTGGATTATTTACTTTTATCAGATACGTAACACTGATACGATATCTTTTGCATATGTGTAATGAGCGGAAGTTCACAAGCCATAATTTCCAACCCAGGCTGATAACCCCTATCAGGGGCATCTCGTGCACAAAACACATACTAAATAAAGGCAACAGTAGTATACCGCTGTTCAAACTCATAAATCCATGGACAAAAAACAAAATCGGGGTAACAAACTAAAACTGACGGAAACGCATAAATATAAGAGAACAACGACACAACACTACAATGTAACTAACACACACAGAAACGGACCAAGCATTAGACAAAATTCCACGAGAATAACAAATATAACATCAAAACCAAATACATGAATTTGGGATAGACAAGTACCGTGACACGTCTTATCACAATGACAATATACACTCAAAAATTAGAGAAAATAAACGACGCAACGTTAAATTGTAACACACACAGAAACGAACTATAATATAACAATGGCCATATTCCTGACTTGGTACAGGACATTTTTAAAGGAAAAAATGGTGGGTTGAACCTGGTTTTGTGGCATGCCAAACCTCGCACTTTAATGGCAATGTTAAATATAACATAGAAATGACAACATAATATTACAGGGCGACTACAATACAAATAAATAGGAAAACGTATTAGACAAAGAAACACATGATTAATGAATAACAAAAAGCATCAGGTTTAAAATTTAATACGCCAAAAACGCGCCTCGTCCACACAAGACTCACCAGTGACGCCCAGATATAAAAGATCGAAAGCGAAAAAAAGTACAAAGTTGTACAGCACTGAAGATCAAAAGTTGAAAAAGGTTGTGTCAAATACGGTTACGTGTTTATGCTTGGGATAAGAACATCCTTATTATTTAGAACAATTAATGCTATTGCAAACAGTAAATTTTATCAAATGAATATAACAGATATACATAATGAAACTGAAGTATTAACTCATTACATAAAACAAACACGAATACATAATGAATGACCAACTCAGAATAGACACACCCGACTCATTCCAGGCCTCAACGCAGTAAATTATGAAAATGACGTCACATACGACGATGAAAAAGGCATTAAAAATTACGTCACATACGATGGTGAAAAGGCATTTAAAATTACGTCTCATTTGAATATATGAAATTTCTGAAACAGCAGAAAAATTACGTCACATTATGAAAAACTATATCTCAAAAGTAGATAAAATTAGGATTGATTAAAGATATTGCATTTAAACACAATGCATATTGCAATACTTATTAGTAGCAATTAACTATAATATATATATGTGCAGTTTGTTATGAATCAAACTTCTAACGTAAATTATCGTACAGATTATGTTGACCAAAATTAAATCTAATAAATGACGGCGGTGATTAATTTTTGTTTCCATAACACATATTATAATAGAAAAGACGTCAACACATTTGACAAAATCCGATGAGAATTACAAATATAACACTAAAGCCTATCGTGCAAGTTCCCAGCTAACAATGTTACGTCATAATTACGTCGTGACAATGTCGTGTTTTCGTCGCATTGACGTCAGGTTATTACGTTGTATTTACGTAAAAGTGTATGGTTTTCTTGACGTTGTCACAACGTCGTACATTAACGTTGTGGTGACGTAAAATTACGTTTCTACAACGTTATTCCTGACATTACAACAACGTTTATATCACGTTATGTCGATGTTGTCACAACGTCATACATCAACGTTGTGGTGACGTAAAATTACGTTTCTACAACGTTATTCCTGACATTACAACAACGTTTATATCACGTTATCGCAACATCATACATTAACGTTGTGGTGACGTAAAACGTAAAATTACGTTTCTACAACGTTAATATCACATTATGTCGACGTAATATACTTGCACTTTTATATTATGCTTTATAATTGGCCAAAAAATGATCGTATATACACACACATAGTATCAACTGTGTTTGGGACCATGAGGTGACCTCTAGATGATATATGTTGATGTTATTCTCTGAAGGAATTCGTATATTCTGCATCATCATCTTTTTTTTGTGTAGCTTCAATCGAATTACTGTTTCAGTAATTGTGATATAACAGAAATGAATCCTAGGGCCATCTATAGCTGAGTGGCTGCCTATTCGTATGCAGTTCTTGATAGTACTTGTAAAAATAATAAGCATTTGTCATATATGTTACTCTATAAGAGGGATGTTGCCCCGGTCTCTTTAACCCGTCTTTAATTGCTGTCTTTACGATATGGGATTTGCCCATTGTTGAAGGCAGTACATTGACCTCTATATTTATTTTCTGTGTCGTTTGGTCTCTTGTGGAGAGTCTCGTTGGCAATCATAGTACCACATCTTCTTTTTTTATATTCAATTTATTTCATCGTAGTATACATTTCTCATTAAGCATGTTCACGTTCTGAATATAATATCTGGCTAGCTAAATACCCACCCATGAAAGTTATAAAAAAAAGTTTATGAAAAGTAAATAATGCCTGCAAATGTTTGCACCTGTCCTAAGTCAGGAATCTGATGTACAGTAGTTGTCGTTTGTTTATGTAATTTATACGCGTTTCTCGTTTCTCGTTTTTTTTTAAATTTTATATAGAATAGACCGTTGGTTTTCTCGTTTAAATGGTTTTACAATAGTAATTTTGGGGCCCTTTATAGTTTGTTGTTCGGTGTGAGCCAAGGCTCCGTGTTGAAGGCCGTACATTGACCTATAATGGTTTACTTTTTTAAATTGTTATTTGGACGGAGAGTTGTCTCATTGGCACTCACACAACATCTTCCTATATCTGTATATCAACAAGTGAAGAATTGATCGTTAACTTTGTTTATTTTAAATGTTCTCCTGGGTCCCTGGTAGTGGTATTTCCGGAGCTGCTGCAATTATCCTCTTAACAGTTGGTTCCTGTAATGACAATACAAAAACTTATTTGTACAAAAAGTTAAATTGTAATTATTCTAGGTCAAACATTATTGCAAATAAATACTAGATCTATGTAGCTGTGTGTAAGACGTGGCTTTCCAAATCTCCTTGAAAAACACATAAACCACATAATTATATATTCAGTTAAATTTAATGTTACCCTTAACTTATTGTCCCAAAAGATTATCTTGATCTTCACAATGTTAGTTACAAATGCATATCTATAAGGCCACCCTTAAAAAATTGTTTGTTTGGCATTGCCGACCAACACTATCAGCAGGTGGGTAGGTAGGTAGGGAATTTTTTTTTTTTTACATTTAAAAGCTTTATACATGTAAATCATGAAGTCTCTAGATCAATGTTGTCTAAAGCATTGCAGCATTGTTGTGTATACATGCTGGTGGTTTCTTTGAAAGGGGTCAACCGTCAATGTCACATTCTACATAATACACAGAAACAAAATCAAGAGCATACCAGGCACTAGTAAGACCCAAACTGGAATATAGTTGTAGTGTCTGGGACCCCCATATGAAAGAACAACAGTTACAATTAGAAAAGGTACAGAGACGTGCTGCTCGTTTTATACACAACAACTACGATTACACGAGCAGTGTCACAAACATGCTAAATCAGTTGAAATGGCCACCACTAGCTGAGAGACGCTTAAAAACCAGACTTATTTTATTTTATAAAGTAATACATTGTCTTGTTGCCATTCCATCGCATATTCTTGAACAAACAGACAGCAGAACAAGACAAAATTTAAGCCTAATAACAATTTCGTACTGAATTAAAAAAAACAACAACATAGAATACAAACAATAATAATTTTGTGAAATATTCCAATATAGGTTGCACTATACGGGGAAATAAGGGTATTCTTACCTTATAGCGTGTTCCGCCTGGTTTTGGGGGTGCATGTATGTTTTAGGATTTCCCCAATCTATTCTTCAATATCTGATGTCCTTGCTGAGGGGTACATGTAGTTCTTCATGTAAGACTCTACAAAAATTGACATTGATAAAATTTGCATAGCGATATTAAATATAATTTAAAATAAACCGTAGACTGTCAGGGAGCAACAATTTAACTTCAAGGAGGGTCATGGTTTTTGCTTGAGTCAGTGAAGTGCAAACAATTTTATTTAATTTTTCAACGATATCAATCAAATTATTTTTTTTAAGAAATTAAGTCCAACACTGTAATTAAGGTATGGGTGGAATCTGGATTCAGAATATTTTTTGTCCTGTACTCGAACAGAATATTTTGTTTCATCAATTTGGAAATCTTAAGAAAAAACTCCATGACCCCCCCCCCCCCCCCCTTTTTTTATAGTTAAGGTAGATGGGGTGTCTTAATTATAATCCATAGAATCTTTTAATAATTTGCCAAAATGTAGTTCATATCCTGCTTGTTTAAAAACATTAATAAAAAAAAATGGGTCACCGGACTTATTTTCACACTACCGGTTGTGCAAAATTGTCAAGATTTTGTATTGATTATGCATGGAAAAGCCATTTTTCCGCCATAAAACGCAAACCACACCATAGAATTTTGAGATAAAATATGAGAAGATAGCTCCAATATTATGCTTTCAGATAAAAAAAAAAAAAAGAAGAAAAAATGGGGTCACCGGACTCGTTTTCTTGCTACGTGTAAAAATGGGTCAATTCCTAACACATTCTATTGTAAAAGTAACACTATCTGAATTATCTGCCCTTGCAATTGAGTTGCCGACCCTTATTTGACAAAGTTGGAAAAAATGAATCAAACAAAAGAATTCTTATTTTTGTAAAATTCATTCATAAATATGATCAAATATGGCATTTTCTATATTATAATGAAAATTCTTACACACGAATTATCTACTACTATAAAATTTTGCACATTTCATCAAAGATCTAGACATTGTTTTCTAGTAATTTCAAAATCCAAAATTAGTCCGGTCGATTGGTGCAGATATAGAGCAGAATTGCTCACTTGATGAGGAAAGCATGAAACTTTGCATAGTAGTTCTTGGTTTTATACCCTTTGATTTCAGCTATGGACCCACTCTGAAAAATCCAATATGGCCGCTATTTTCAAGATGGCGGAAAAACGGTATAAATATTAAGGTTGTCCTTAAGGTATTCTATATAATTTCGGAAATTAAAGTAATGATTCTTTGAAAATGGACTTCATGTTGTTGAATTTGTTATCAATTAATACTAAAATATAAAAAAATAATTTGGTTATTTCTATAACATATTTGCAAATAGGGATGCATATACAAAAACAAATAGTGAAATTCAAAATGTTAATCAATATGTAACGTGTTATTGTAATTGTACTTTAAACACTTTCAGTTTTAATGGTTGGAATTAAATAGGTTGAAATGAGTCGATTGAACGTTAATATATGTCAGTAACATGTGGTGGAATAGTTGGTGACTCATCTGAACTTTGAGGAAGTGCCGAGGGCACCTTGTCTCGTGTCTCTGCAATGCCACGTCTTACGTCACTTCTGGCGTTTTCATCTGCCGTACCCACTACATCGTCAAATTATTCTATTTAATCAATAGGTGTACCTTTCTTCAGGCGGATTAGACGATTGTCATCATTTAATATGGTAAAGTGGCAACTTTTTCATTTTCCAACTACGTGCGAAACCAATTCGCAACTATTCAGCGAGCATGGTCCTAAAATGCACTCCAGGTCAGCACTTTTATTAGTTTTAATGGCAAGTCATTTTTGAGTTTGGAGGTACTGTGATGGATCGTTTTATGCAAACTTGCTGAGTTGAAATCTCGTTTCCGCTGTAAACAAATGCCGCATTTAGCACTTTATTGTTGATGGTAATTGTGGGAGTACTCAGGTTTATCATGCGATCAGTGTGTTCAAAATATCTAGCCTAAGTATAACATCGTCTGTTCTGTTAATGGCTCTTTGCACACATCCCATTGTATGTTTACTCTATTAATGTCGAGAGTCGTCTTTATAATCTTCCCAATAACAAGCTGTTTACCCAAACCACGTAGCGTTACGTTCTCCAAATCTCCATTTTCTGCCGGAAACAATTTCTCATTTACTAATATTACAATTTCAGCAGTGTCCACAATCATGCTCACATTCTGGTCATGTATAGTACCTCACACTGCTATGCTCTTTCAAATTATTGGTCTGATGACAATATCGGACGAAGCCGTGGGCCTCTGTTCGATTTTGTGATGAGGTGATGTTTCATGGTTAATAGACTTTGGAATCGTGCGTTGGCCTACTGGCCCGACCCTTTGCTGTTTAAAGACTCCAATGTTGGGGTTGCACTTTGATTTACTCCGTATCCTGGTGAAGGTGACCTTTGTCTGAAATAACTGGGATTTCATGAGTTTGTCCGTGGAGATGCTAACCGTTGTCTTTGGGGACTATATGATCTCTAGCTTAGTGAGGATGTTGCTGTTCGATAGGTATTAAGCTTATGAGTATTTCTATCTGGCGATCTACCGCTATTGTATTGCTCAGTAGATCTTCCACTTGTATATTGATCAGGTGATCTTCCATTGAACTTGTGATCTTCCATGATTATTTGATCAGAGGAACCAAGGTTATATTGATCGGTCAATCCACGGTTATGCTTGTTAGTTGAAAGCATAACATCAGCTAGTATTTTGACAATTTGTGCGAGGTTATGCACCTCATTATCCAAATGACTGTTCATATTCTCTTTATCGGTCGGTGATACTGCGCCATTAGCAAAGAAGACTTGTCGATGGTCATAATTGGCACTTTTTGATTCATATATCGCCATCTGGTTTGCTATTGAGGTTTTCAATTCTTTTAACGCCTTGTTGAGTGTTTCTGGGTTCCTCTCTATAATTACATGCCTTGAAGAATCTTTGTCGTTACATCCTCGGACGAATGCTTCGGTTCCAATCTGGTTTGATCATCTTTCTTGCTGAAGCGCTGCTCCAAATGAATGCATTTTAAGGCCTTGGAATCATCATCTGTGTTTACCTTGCGATCGTACTCAAAGCCAACATCGGCCTGGCAATCTGGGGCCTACACACATTTTTCCTGTTTTCCCATTGTCATCTACCGGCAGTTCGTTCAAATTGGTAAATGAACGCCTCCCAATTCAAGGATCCTCTTCAATTGAGTTTTTGCATTTTTGGGAGCTGTGGGCTTCGGCTCCGGTCCCTTGCACCAAGATTTCTTGCCATCGGGTATATTTTCTCTCCAATGAGAAGTCTGAAGAAGAGCTGTTGCCACACATTTTTGGTTTCCTCTGCCCTTTCCTGGATCGGTCAGTGGAGTCAGCTTGCTGTTATGTGAAGCCTGTTAGAGCTACAGGAGCTAACGCGGGATGATACCGTTAGTAGGCACTGCGTTCAACATTCAAGAAACTTGATAGAATCCACCTACAGCCAAGTGTTTATGTAATGGTATGCTGCTCTGAACCAAATATTATTGACTCATAGTAAATTGTAAGTGGGCGTAAGAAGACACATAAGCCTTTTGCTGGTGTCCTTGATTAGTACTAGAGGTTTATAGTATGTTCTTAAATGAAGATTGTTGTTGGATAATTTAAACTGTCTCATGCAGGGCCAAGGGCCCTGACATAGGACTCCTGACTTACGGTGAAGACACCTTCAACAGAGTTGGCGCGGTTGATGGTTCATGCGAACTACAATTGGGGAAAGACCCAAGGCATGGATTTTGTTGTGTACTTTTGGTAAACTTGCGTTGTACTGGCTAAGGTCAAATTTTGGCTTAGATGATGTGTCCATTGCAGGAATTTTAACTTCTTTATTCCGATTGTCCACTAATTCATTTACAACAGATGCCATTTGTTGGAAGGTATCCTGCTGTTCAAATGCACTTTTAAATTGAACTGTGTATCCTCCCTTAGTTGTCGTCAGCTTGTCCATCCGTCTCACCACAACATTAAATATCTTAGTGGTATAACCATCAATTCCGCCAAGCAACTACAACTAGCCTTGTGGTTTATCCTGTCTTCAGACTGCTGAAGTTGCTGAGATATTGCTCCCATCTGTTCGTTATAAATAGTCATTGCCTCTTTCTATTCAGCTTGAATCGTAATGAGACCAACACAATTCGCGCTTCCCTCTGCTCAGCTGTTCTTTGAGCATTAGATTTTCCATCTGCTAAATGTTCTTGGTACAATTGTTTTATAGTCATTTCTGAGCTGTACTCTGTTAAAGCGTCTTCAGCTGTGGGTTTCTCAATATCCCTAAGTGATTCAATTTCTGCCATTTGAGATATTATACTGTGAATTGAGAATCATTTAAATCAGATCAGTGAAATGGCAGAAATTGGGGACAACAAGGACAAGAACATTGAAATGGCAGAAATTATTTCGAAATAAGATAGACACTGAATAATATCTTAAGGCAGATAAATCCCAAATCACAGCTTTTATGTGTGACCCAAGACAACAAATAGTGCAGCTTTTAATGAAAGCTACTACTGCAGCTTTTTATGAAAGCCACTACTTTGTGTATGAAATGATAAACAAGGCAAAATAAAAAAGACAGAACTGGGACAGATACTTAATGGCACTATACATCAATAAAATGCTTATATTCAGGTCAATTCACAATAATGAATATTTGCTTATTTTTCAAGGCGGCCATTTTTAAAATAGCCGCCATTTTATATTTCAAAGATAGATCAAAACAAAATCTTGTTAAGTACACCAAGTCATTCAAATATGCTGATTTTTGTGCTTCCAGCATCAAATCCACTGTGGTTTGTGCAATACTGGAAAATATTTTAGAACGTGCGGTAGCCATCTTGAAATAAGCCGCCATACTCAATTTTGAGGGTGGGTCCATAGCTAATATTGCTCAGTACACAAAAATGTACCATCATGCAAAACCTGGTGCTTTCCTCATTATTTGAGCAATTTTTTCACCGATCGGCCGGACTAAATGGAGGAAGACACCCTATCTACCTTAAATGGTGGTTCCCTAATTTCAAAGGCAAATTCGGTATTTTCATTAAATATTTATGAGTTTGAAGCTATAATATTGATTTTGTTAGATGACATAATGATTTATCATTTATCAAATTAAATACACACCTTTTTTACATTTTTGATTACTTTTTACATTATGACATATTCCAATCTTCATTGTGATATCCAAAATGTGGTTAAATTGAATTAAATATTTTTTTTATTTTTTGATAAAGCTGTGGTTGGTTCATGTTTTCTTTCTGATCAAATGACCGATTTAAGGTAACATAAACAAAATTATAAAAAAAATTGACAAATTTACAGTAAAATATGAAAAAAATATCAATAAGGTAACATCCCAATGAATATCTAAAAAGTGGTTAAATTGAATGAAAAATGTTGATATTTTTTGATAAAGCTATGGTTGGTTTATGTTTTCTTCTTGATCAAACGACCGATTTAAGGTAACATCAAAAAAATTATCAAAAAATTGACAAATTTACAGTAAAATATGAAAAAAATATCAATAAGGTAACATCCGAATGAATATCTAAAAAGTGGTTAAATTGAATGAAAAACGTTGATATTTTTTGATACAGCTATGGTTGGTTTATGTTTTCTTCTTGATCAAATGACCGATTGAAGGTAACATCAAAAAAATTATCAAAAAATTGACAAATTTACAGTAAAATATGAAAAAAATATCAATAAGGTAACATTCGAATGAATATCCAAAATGTGGTTACATTGAATTAAAAATGTTGATAATTTTTGATAAAGCTGTGGTTGGTTCATGTTTTCTTTTTGATCAAATGACCGATTTAAGTAACATAAAAAAATAATAAAAAAATGACAAATTTACAGTAAAATATGAAAAAAATATCAATAAGGTAACATCCGAATGAATATCTAAAAAGTGGTTACATTGAATGAAAAATGTTGATAATTTTTGATAAAGCTATGGTTGGTTTATGTTTTCTTCTGGATCAAATGACCGATTTAAGGTAACATCAAAAAAATTGACAAATTTACAGTAAAATATGAAAAAAATTTCAATAAGGTAACATCCGAATGAATATCCAAAAAGTGGTTACATTGAATAAAAAATGTTGATATTTTTTGATAAAGCTATGGTTGGTTTATGTTTTCTTCTTGATCAAATGACCGATTTAAGGTAACATAGAAAAAATTATAAAAAAAATTGACAAATTTACAGTAAAATATGAAAAAAATATCAATAAGGTAACATCCGAATGAATATCTAAAAAATGGTTAAATTGAATGAAAAATGTTGATATTTTTTGATAAAGCTATGGTTGGTTTATGTTTTCTTCTTGATCAAATGACCGATTTAAGGTAACATCAAAAAAATTATCAAAAAATTGACAAATTTACAGTAAAACATGAAAAAAATATCAATAAGGTAACATCCGAATGAATATAAAAATGTGGTTACATTAAATTAAATATTTTGATATTTTTTTATAAAGCTGTGGTTGGTTCATGTTTTCTTTTTAATCAAATGACCGATTTAAGATAACATAAAAAAAATTATCAAAAAATTGACAAATTTAAAGTAAAATATGAAAAAAAATATCAATAAGGTAACATCCAAATGAATATCCAAAAAGTGGTTACATTGAATGAAAAATGTTGATATTTTTTTTATAAAACTATGGTTGGTTTATGTTTTATTCTTGATCAAATGACCGATTTAAGTTAACATAAAAAATTGACAAATTTGCAGTAAAATATGAAAAAAATATCAATAAGGTAACATCCGAATGAATATCTAAAAAGTGGCTAAATTGAATGAAAAATGATGAAATGTTTTGAGAAAGCTGTGGTAAGTTCAAGTTTTCTTCTTGATCAAATGACCGATATCAGGCAACATCAAAAAAATTATCAAAAAAATTGACAAATTTAAAGTAAAATATGAAAAAAATATCAATAAGGTAACATCCGAATAAATATCCAAAAAGTGGTTACATTGAATGAAAAATGTTGATATTGTTTGATAAATCTATGGTTGGTTCATGTTTTCTTCTTGATCAAATGACCGATTTAAGGTAACATAAAAAAAAAATTCAAAAAATTGACAAATTGACAGTAAAATATGAAAAAAATATCAATAAGGTAACATCCGAATGAATATCCAAAATGTGGTTACATTGAATTAAAATTTTTGATATTTTTGATAAAGCTGTGATTGGTTCATGTTTTCTTCTTGATCAAATGACCGATTTAAGGTAACATAAAAAAAATTATCAAAAAAAATGACAAATTTACAGTAAAATATGAAAAAAATGATCAATAAGGTAACATCCGAATGAATATCCAAAAAGTGGTTACATTGAATGAAAAATGTTGATATTTTTTGATAAAGCTGTGGTTGGTTTATTTTTTCTTTGATCAAATGACCGATTTAAGGTAACAGAAAAAAATATTATCAAAAAATTGACAAAATTTACAGTAAAATATAAAAAAAATATCAATAAGGTAACATCCGAATAAATGTCTAAAAAGTGGTTAAATTGAATGAAAATTGTAAAAATGTTTTGATAAAGCTGTGGTTGGTTCAAGTTTTCTTTTTGATCAAATGACTGATTTAAGGTAACATCAATAAGAAAGACAAATTTACAGTAAAATATGAAAAAAATATCAATAAGGTAACATCCGAATGAATATCCAAAAAGTGGTTACATTGAATGAAAAGATATTTTTTGATAAAACTATGGTTGGTTTATGTTTTCTTCTTGATCAAATGACCGATTTAAGTTAACATAGAAAATTGACAAATTTGCAGTAAAATATGAAAAAAATATCAATAAGGTAACATCCGAATGAATATCTAAAAAGTGGTTAAATTGAATGAAAAATGATGAAATGTTTTGGTAAAGCTGTGGTTGGTTCAAGTTTTCTTCTTGATCAAATGACCGATTTAAGGTAACATCAAAAAAATTGACAAATTTACAGCAAAATACGAAAAAAAATTTCAAAAAGGTAACATCCGAATGAATATCCAAAAAGTGGTTAAAATGAATAAAAAATCTTGAAATATTTTGAGAAAGCTGTGGTTAGTTCAAGTTTTCTTCTTGATCAAATGACCGATATAAGGCAACATCAAAAAAATTATCAAAAAAATTGACAAATTTAAAGTAAAATATGAAAAAAATATCAATAAGGTAACATCCGAATAAATATCCAAAAAGTGGTTACATTGAATGAAAAATGTTGATATTGTTTGATAAATCTATGGTTGGTTCATGTTTTCTTCTTGATCAAATGACCGATTTAAGGTAACATCAAAAAAAATTTCAAAAAATTGACAAATTTACAGTAAAATCTGAAAAAAATATCAATAAGGTAACATCCGAATGAATATCTAAAATATGGTTAAATTGATTGAAAAATGTTGAATGTTTTGATAAAGCTGTGGTTGCTTCAAGTTTTTGTTTTGATCAAATGACTGATTTAAAGTAACATCAAAAAGATTGACAAATTGACAGTAAAATATGTAAAAAATATCAATAAGGTAACATTCGAATGAATATCCAAAATGTGGTTACATTGAATTAAAAATTTTGTTATTTTTTTATAAAGCTGTGGTTGGTTCATGTTTTCTTCTTGGTCAAATGACCGATTTAAGGTAACATAAAAAAAAATTATCAAAAAAATTGACAAATTTACAGTAAAATATGAAAAAAATGATCAATAAGGTAACATCCGAATGAATATCCAAAAAGTGGTTACATTGAATGAAAATTGTTGATATTTTATGATAAAGCTGTGGTAGGTTTATTTTATTTTTTTTTTATCAAATGACCGATTTAAGGTAACAGAAAAGAAATTTATCAAAAAATTTACAAAATTTACAGTAAAATATGAAAAAAATATCAATAAGGTAACATCCGAATGAATATCTAAAAAGTGGTTAAATTCAATGAAAAATGTTGAAATGTTTTGATAAAGCTGTGGTTGTTTCAAGTTTTCTTTTTGATCAAATGACTGATTTAAGGTAACATCAAAAAGATTGACAAATTTACAGTAAAATATGAAAAAATATCAATAAGGTAACATCCGAATGAATATCTAAAAAGTGGTTAAATTGACTGAAAATTGTTAAAATGTTTTGATAAAGCTGTGGTTGGTTCAAGTTTTCTTTTTTGATCAAATGACTGATTTAAGGTAACATCAAAAAGATTGACAAATTTACAGTAAAATATGAAAAAAATATCAATAAGGTAACATCCGAATGAATATCCAAAAAGTGGTTACATTGAATGAAAAGATATTTTTTGATAAAACTATGGTTGGTTTATGTTTTCTTCTTGATCAAATGACCGATTTAAGTTAACATAAAAAATTGACAAATTTACAGTAAAATATGAAAAAAATATCAATAAGGTAACATCCGAATGAATATCTAAAAAGTGGTTAAATTGACTGAAAATTGTTAAAATGTTTTGATAAAGCTGTGGTTGGTTCAAGTTTTCTTTTTGATCAAATGACTGATTTAAGGTAACATCAAAAAGATTGACAAATTTACAGTAAAATATGAAAAAAATATCAATAAGGTAACATCCGAATGAATATCCAAAAAGTGGTTACATTGAATGAAAAGATATTTTTTGATAAAACTATGGTTGGTTTATGTTTTCTTCTTGATCAAATGACCGATTTAAGTTAACATAGAAAATTGACAAATTTGCAGTAAAATATGAAAAAAATATCAATAAGGTAACATCCGAATGAATATCTAAAAAGTGGTTAAATTGAATGAAAAATGATGAAATGTTTTGGTAAAGCTGTGGTTGGTTCAAGTTTTCTTCTTGATCAAATGACCGATTTAAGGTAACATCAAAAAAATTGACAAATTTACAGCAAAATACGAAAAAAAAATTCAAAAAGGTAACATCCGAATGAATATCCAAAAAGTGGTTAAAATGAATAAAAAATCTTGAAATATTTTGAGAAAGCTGTGGTTAGTTCAAGTTTTCTTCTTGATCAAATGACCGATATAAGGCAACATCAAAAAAATTATCAAAAAAATTGACAAATTTAAAGTAAAATATGAAAAAAATATCAATAAGGTAACATCCGAATAAATATCCAAAAAGTGGTTACATTGAATGAAAAATGTTGATATTGTTTGATAAATCTATGGTTGGTTCGTGTTTTCTTCTTGATCAAATGACCGATTTAAGGTAACATCAAAAAAAAATTCAAAAAATTGACAAAGTTACAGTAAAATCTGAAAAAAATATCAATAAGGTAACATCCGAATGAATATCTAAAATATGGTTAAATTGAATGAAAAATGTTGAAATGTTTTGATAAAGCTGTGGTTGCTTCAAGTTTTTGTTTTGATCAAATGACTGATTTAAAGTAACATCAAAAAGATTGACAAATTGACAGTAAAATATGAAAAAAATATCAATAAGGTAACATTCGAATGAATATCCAAAATGTGGTTACATTGAATTAAAAATTTTGTTATTTTTTGATAAAGCTGTGGTTGGTTCATGTTTTCTTCTTGGTCAAATGACCGATTTAAGGTAACATAAAAAAAAATTATCAAAAAAATTGACAAATTTACAGTAAAATATGAAAAAAATGATCAATAAGGTAACATCCGAATGAATATCCAAAAAGTGGTTACATTGAATGAAAATTGTTGATATTTTATGATAAAGCTGTGGTTGGTTTATTTTTTTTTTTTTATCAAATGACCGATTTAAGGTAACAGAAAAAAAAATTATCAAAAAATTTACAAAATTTACAGTAAAATATGAAAAAAATATCAATAAGGTAACATCCGAATGAATATCTAAAAAGTGGTTAAATTCAATGAAAAATGTTGAAATGTTTTGATAAAGCTGTGGTTGTTTCAAGTTTTCTTTTTGATCAAATGACTGATTTAAGGTAACATCAAAAAGATTGACAAATTTACAGTAAAATATGAAAAAAATATCAATAAGGTAACATCCGAATGAATATCCAAAAAGGGTTTACATTGCATGAAAAATGTTGATATTTTTTGATAAAGCTGTGGTTGGTTTATTTTTTTTTTATCAAATGACCGATTTAAGGTAACAGAAAAAAAAATTATCAAAAAATTGACAAATTTACAGTAAAATATGAAAAAAATATCAATAAGGTAACATCCGAATGAATATCTAAAAAGTGGTTAAAGTGAATGAAAAATGTTGAAATGTTTTGATAAAGCTGTGGTTGGTTCAAGTTTTCATTTTGATCAAATGACTGATTTAAGGTAACATCAAAAAGATTGACAAATTTACAGTAAAATATGAAAAAAATATCAATAAGGTAACATCCGAATGAATATCCAAAATGTGGTTACATTGAATTAAATATTTTTTTTTATTTTTTTATAAAGCTGTGGTTGGTTCATGTTTTCTTTCTGATAAAATGACCGATTTAAGGTAACATAAAAAAAAAATTAAAAAAAATTGACAAATTTACAGTAAAATATGAAAAAAATGATCAATAAGGTAACAACTGAATGAATATCTAAAAAGTGGTTAAATTGAATGAAAAATGTTGATATTTTTTGATAAAGCTATGGTTGGTTTATGTTTTCTTCTTGATCAAATGACCGATTTAAGGTAACATCAAAAAAATTATCAAAAAATTGACAAATTTACAGTAAAATATGAAAAAAATATCAATAAGGTAACATTCGAATGAATATCCAAAATGTGGTTACATTGAATTAAAAATTTTGATAATTTTTGATAAAGCTGTGGTTGGTTCATGTTTTCTTTTTGATCAAATGACCGATTTAAGTAACATAAAAAAATAATAAAAAAATTGACAAATTTACAGTAAAATATGAAAAAAATATCAATAAGGTAACATCGGAATGAATATCCAAAAAGTGGTTACATTGAATGAAAAATGTTGATAATTTTTGATAAAGCTATGGTTGGTTTATGTTTTCTTCTGGATCAAATGACCGATTTAAGGTATCATAAAAAAAATTGACAAATTTACAGTAAAATATGAAAAAAATATCAATAAGGTAACATCCGAATGAATATCCAAAAAGTGGTTACATTGAATGAAAAATTTTGATATTTTTTGATAAAGCTGTGGTTGGTTCATGTTTTTTTTTTTGATCAAATGACCGATTTAAGTAACATAAAAAAATAATAAAAAAATTGACAAATTTACAGTAAAATATGAAAAAAATATCAATAAGGTAACATCCGAATGAATATCCAAAAAGTGGTTACATTGAATGAAAAATGTTGATAATTTTTGATAAAGCTATGGTTGGTTTATGTTTTCTTCTGGATCAAATGACCGATTTAAGGTAACATAAAAAACATTGACAAATTTACAGTAAAATATGAAAAAAATATCAATAAGGTAACATCCGAATGAATATCCAAAATGTGGTTACATTGAATTAAATTGTTTTATATTTTTTGATAAAGCTGTGGTTGGTTCATGTTTTCTTTCTGATCAAATGACCGATTTAAGGTAACATAAAAAAAATTATAAAAAAAATTGACAAATTTACAGTAAAATATGAAAAAAATATCAATAAGGTAACATCCGAATGAATATGAAAATGTGGTTACATTAAATTAAATATTTTGATATTTTTTTATAAAGCTGTGGTTGGTTCATGTTTCCTTTTTGGTCAAATGACCGATTTAAGGTAACATCAAAAACGTTATAAAAAAAAATTGACAAATTTACAGTAAAATATGATAAAAATATCAATAAGGTAACATTCGAATGAATATCCAAAATGTGGTTACATTGAATTAAAAATTTTGATAATTTTTGATAAAGCTGTGGTTGGTTCATGTTTTCTTTTTGATCAAATGACCGATTTAAGTAACATAAAAAAATATTAAAAATATTGACAAATTTACAGTAAAATATGAAAAAAATATCAATAAGGTAACATCCGAATGAATATCTGAAAAGTGGTTAAATTGAATAAAAAATGTTGCAATGTTTTGATAAAGCTGTGGTTGGTTCAAGTTTTCTTTTTGATCTAATGACTGATTTAAGTTAACATTAAAAAGATTGACAAATTTACAGTAAAATATGAAAAAAATATCAATAAGGTAACATCCGAATGAATATCAAAAATGTGGCTACATTGAATTAAAAATTTTGATATTTCTTGATAAAGCTGTGGTTGGGTCATGTTTTCTTCTTGATCAAATGACCGATTTAAGGCAACATCGCAAAAATTATTAAAAAAAATTGACAAATTTACAGTACAATATGAAAAAAATATCAATAAGGTAACATCCGAATGAATATCCAAAAAGTGGTTACATTGAATGAAAAATGTTGATATTTTTTTATAAAGCTATGGTTGGTTTATGTTTTCTTCTTGATCAAATGACCGATTTAAGGTAACATAAAAAAAATTATCAAACAATTGACAAATTTACAGTAAAACATGAAAAAAATATCAATAAGGTAACATCCGAATGAATATCCAAAATGGAGTTACAGATGGGTGCGGTCCTAACCTTGACAAAAGTTAACTTAGAGTTTACTTGTTGACTGCTTTTTAAGTTAACTTGCGAATTTTTAAGCAGACCAGCAAGTTAACTTCGTCTACGGTGGACCAGACCTACGGTCCGCTTTTTTATGACTGCTGCAGACCTATCGACTTAAAATTATTAAAAAAAATTGACAAATTTACAGTAAAATATGAAAAAAATATCAATAAGGTAACATCCGAATAAATATCCAAAAAGTGGTTACATTGAATGAAAAATGTTGATATTTTTTGATAAAGCTATGGTTGGTTCATGTTTTCTTATTGAACAAATGACCGATTTAAGGTAACATCAAAAAAATTATCAAAAAATTTACAAATTCACAGTAAAATATGAAAAAAATATCAATAAGGTAACATTCGAATGAATATCCAAAATGTGGTTACATTGAATTAAAATTTTAATATTTTTTGATAAAGCTGTGGTTGGTTCATGTTTTCTTTTTGATCAAATGACCGATTTAAGGTAACATAAAAAAATAATAAAAAAATTGACAAATTTACAGTAGAATATGAAAAAAATATCAATAAGGTAACATCCGAATGAATATCCAAAAAGTGGTTACATTGAATGAAAAATCTTGAAATATTTTGATAAAGCTGTGGTTGGTTCAAGTTTTCTTCTGATCAAATGACCGATTTAAGTTAACATAAAAAATTGACAAATCTACAGTAAAATATGAAAAAAATATCAATAAGGTAACATCCGAATGAATATCCAAAAAGTGGTTACATTGAATGAAAAATGTTGATATTTTTTGATAAAGCTATGGTTGGTTCATGTTTTCTTCTTGATCAAATATGACCGATTTAAGGTAACATCAAAAAAATTATCAAAAAAATTGACAAATTTACAGTAAAATATGAAAAAAATATCAATAAGGTAACATTCGAATGAATATCCAAAATGTGGTTACATTGAATTAAAAATTTTGATATTTTTTGATAAAGCTGTGGTTGGTTCATGTTTTCTTTTTGATCAAATGACCGATTTAAGGTAACATAAAAAAAATAATAAAAGAATTGACAAATTTAAAGTAAAATATATAAAAAATATCAATAAGGTAACATCCGAATGAATATCTGAAGAGTGGTTAAATTGAATGAAAAATGTTTAAATGTTTTGAAGAAGCTGTGGTTGGTTCAAGTTTTATTTTTGATCAAATGACTGATTTAAGGTAACATCAAAAAGATTGACAAATTTACAGTAAAATATGAAAAAAATATCAATAAGGTAACAGCCGAATGAATATCCAAAAAGTGGTTACATTGAATAAAAAATGTTGATATTATTTGATAAAGCTGTGGTTGGTTCATGTTTTCTTTTTGATCAAATGACCGATTTGCGGTAACATAAAAAAAAAATAAAAAAATTGACAAATTTACAGTAAAATATGAAAAAAATGTCAATAAGGTAACAGCCGAATGAATATCCAAAAAGTGGTTACATTGAATAAAAAATGTTGATATTTTTTGATAAAGCTGTGGTTGGTTCAAATTTTCTTCTTGATCAAATGACCGATTTAAGGTAACATAAAAAAAAATTATCAAAAAAATTGACAAATTTACAGTAAAATATGAAAAAAATATCAATTAGGTAACATTCGAATGAATATCCAAAATGTGGTTACATTGAATTAAAAATTTTGATATTTTTTGATAAAGCTGTGGTTGGTTCAAATTTTCTTCTTGATCAAATGACCGATTTAAGGTAACATAAAAAAAATTATCAAAAAAATTGACAAATTTACAGTAAAATATGAAAAAAATATCAATTAGGTAACATTCGAATGAATATCCAAAATGTGGTTACATTGAATAAAAAATGTTGATATTTTTTGATAAAGCTGTGGTTGGTTCAAATTTTCTTCTTGATCAAATGACCGATTTAAGGTAACATAAAAAAAAATTATCAAAAAAATTGACAAATTTACAGTAAAATATATAAAAAATATCAATAATGTAAAATCCGAATGAATACCTGAAAAGTGGTTAAATTGAATGAAAAATGTTGAAATGTTTTGATAAAGCTGTGGTTGGTTCAAGTTTTCTTTTTGATCAAATGACTGATTTAAGGTAACATCAAAAAGATTGACAAATTTACAGTAAAATATGAAAAAAATATCAATAAGGTAACATCCGAATGAATATCCAAAAAGTGGTTACATTGAATAAAAAATGTTGATATTTTTTGATAAAGCTGTGGTTGGTTCATGTTTTCTTTTTGATCAAATGACCGATTTGCGGTAACATAAAAAAAAAATAAAAAAATTGACAAATTTACAGTAAAATATGAAAAAAATATCAATAAGGTAACAGCCGAATGAATATCCAAAAAGTGGTTACATTGAATAAAAAATGTTGATATTTTTTGATAAAGCTATGGTTGGTTCATTTTTTCTTCTTGATCAAATGACCGATTTAAGGTAACATAAAAAAAATAATAAAAGAATTGACAAATTTACAGTAAAATAAATAAAAAATATCAATAAGGTAACATCCGAATGAATATCTGAAAAGTGGTTAAATTGAATGAAAAATGTTGGAATGTTTTGATAAAACTGTGGTTGGTTCAAGTTTTCTTTTTGATCAAATGACTGATTTAAGGTAACATCAAAAAGATTGACAAATTTACAGTAAAATATGAAAAAAATATCAATAAGGTAACATCCGAATGAATATCTAAAAAGTGGTAAAATTGAATGAAAAATGATGAAATGTTTTGATGTGGTTGGTTCAAGTTTTCTTCTTGAGCAAATGACCGATTTAAGGTAACATCAAAAAAATTATCAAAAAAATTGACAAATTTACAGTAAAATATGAAAAAAATATCAATAAGATATCCGAATGAATATCCAAAAAGTGGCTACATTGAATGAAAAATGTTGATATTTTTTGATCAAGCTATGGTTGGTTCATGTTTTCGTCTTGATCAAATGACCGATTTAAGGTAACATAAAAAAAATTATCAAAAAAATTGACAAATTTACAGTAAAATATGAAAAAAATATCAATAAGGTAACATTCGAATGAATATCCAAAAAGTGGTTAAATTGAATAAAAAATCTTGAAATATTTTGATAAAGCTGTGGTTGGTTCAAGTTTTCTTCTTGATCAAATGAACGATTTAAGTTAACATAAAAAATTGACAAATTTACAGTAAAATATGAAAAAAAATATCAATAAGCTAACATCCGAATGAATATCCAAAAAGTGGTTACATTGAATGAAAAATGTTGATATTTTTTGATAAAGCTATGGTTGGTTCATGTTTTCTTCTTGATCAAATGACCGATTTAAGGTAACATAAAAAATATCAAAAAAATTGACAAATTTAAAGTTAAATACGAAAAAAATATCAATAAGGTAACATTCGAATGAATTTCCAAAATGTGGTTACATTGAATGAAAAATGTTGATATTTTTTGATAAAGCTATGGTTGGTTCATGTTTTCTTCTTGATCAAATGACCGATTTAAGGTAACATAAAAAAAATTATCAAAAAATGACAAATTTACAGTAAAATATATAAAAAATATCAATAAGGTAACATCCGAATGAATATCTGAAAAGTGGTTAAATTGAATGAAAAATGTTGGAATGTTTTGATGAAGCTGTGGTTGGTTCAAGTTTTCTTCTTGATCAAATGACCGATTTAAGTTAACATAAAAAATTGACAAATTTACAGTAAAATAAGAAAAAAATATCAATAAGGTAACATCCGAATGAATATCTAAAAAGTGGTTAAATTGAATGAAAAATGATGAAATGTTTTGATAAAGCTGTGGTTGGTTCAAGTTTTCTTCTTGATCAAATGACCGATTTAAGGTAACAACAAAAAAATTATCAAAAAAATTGACAAATTTACAGTAAAATATGAAAAAAATATCAATAAGGTAACATCCGGAATGAATATCTGAAAAGTGGTTAAATTGAATAAAAAATGTTGGAATGTTTTGGTGAAGCTGTGGTTGGTTCAAGTTTTCTTCTGGATCAAATGACCGATTTAAGTTAACATAAAAAATTGTCAAATTTACAGTAAAATAAGAAAAAAATATCAATAAGGTAACATCCGAATGAATATCCAAAATGTGGTTACATTGAATGAAAAATTTTGATATTTTTTGATAAAGCTGTGGTTGGTTCATGTGTTCTTCTTGATCAAATGACCGATTTAAGGTAACATCAAAATATTATCAAAAAATTGACACATTTACAGTAAAATATCCAAAAAAATATCAAAAAGGTAACAACCGAAAGAATATACAAAAAGTGGTTATATTGAATAAAAAATCTTGAAATATTTTGATAAAGCTGTGGTTGGTTCAAATTTTCTTCTTGATCAAATGACCGATTTAAGGTAACATCAAAAAAATTATCAAAAAAATTGACAAAGGAGTATGTTCGATAAGGTCCTAAAATGGCCCTCTTTTTTAGCGTAAATTTCAAATTCGAATTTATTGATCAATATCATGGTAAATTATATCTAATACATTGACTAGCTAGGATATAAGCCATTTTGTTGAAAATTTTACGTTTCTGCGTTTTATTATGACGTCACAAGATGTACTCATATTGATTTTTCACGAAAAAATCAATGAAAATGGGTAAATTTCCATAGATTATTGGACAGGAAACATAGAGCGCATACGTCGACAACAAAGATCTTTTAAAATAATGTTTGTGAAGACATTTCATATGTTTTCTTTGAATATTAAGCTTGTCGACACCTGCGCTCTATGTTTCCTGGTCCTTTATTTGGTTGAAATCCAGCTGATTTTGTCAAATTTCACCAAAATCCCTTATCTTGACCATTTTGGGATGTAAAAATCAACGTTTTAGAATTGAACTTTGACAAAAACAGTTCTGTTTAACTTTCTCACATGTCTTTAAGGCAACTAAAAACAATTATTGTCTTTTAACTATGAACTTTATAATTGGGGCCAAATATGACCCTTACCGAACTTACTCCTTTACAGTAAAATATGAAAAAAATCTCAATAAGGTAACATCCGAATGAATATCCAAAAAGTGGTTACATTGAATGAAAAATGTTGATATTTTTTGATAAAGCTATGGTTGGTTCATGTTTTCTTCTTGATCAAATGACCGATTTAAGGTAACATAAAAAAATTATCAAAAAAATTGACAAATTTACAGTAAAATATGAATTGTCATTGATATGGTTATATTAACAATTTAGCTGTTTACAAACTTTAGAATTTTTGAAATGCTAAGGCTTTTCTACCTCAGGCATATATTACCTTAGCTGGATTTGGCAAAACTTTTAGGATTGATTGATTGTTGGTTGCTTTACGCCGCATTAGCACAAAAAGGCTATATCGCGGCGAGAGCTAATTCAAATATTTTTACAATTTAAAGCATATTTTTAAAATAAGACAAAAAGTCCTTCAATATACTAAAATTCTTGACCAAAGCAAATTGATTAGATACAAATAAAAATCAACAGTAAAATAACGTGTTAAAAATTAAAATCGATTTAAATATAATAACATTTTTATATTCTATAATAAATTCTAATTTCTTTTAAAAAAGCAACAATATTTGTAAATGGAACATTATTAAATAAATCATACATAATGTTGACATTGAAATGCTTCTTACGAATATCAGCAGAGTCAATACAATTAATTAAAACATGTTTAATAGTATACTTGCAGTTGCAAGGAACATTGTGGTTCATCTTTATTTTTTAAAAGATACTTGTGTGTTATTCTAGTATGACCAATGCGACATCTAGTAATAACACACTGATCTTTTCTGCACATAATATTATTAAAAGGTTTGCCTAAATTCGGTTTAATTTCATGCAATTTATTATCATCTTTTTTACTCCATTTATTATTCAATATATTAAAAACATATTCTCTAATATTAGATTTAGAATCAGTATATGGTATATCACAGTTAGATAGAGGGTCACCCAGGGCATTCTTTGCCTCAAGGTCTACAGCTGTGTTTTCAAGGATTCCAACACGACTCGGAACCCAAAGAAATATTATTTCTTTCGGAAGAATTTTTAAATTCCTCATTACATATACAATATTGAGAATTGTTGGGTTTTTAATTTTAGTATTTCGTATAGCTTGTAATCATGAAAGTGAATCCGAACATATAATTTTGGATTTATCTGAAGAAGCAATAAATTGCAAAGCCAAAATCAATGCTTCTGCTTCAGCAGTAAAGATAGATGCATCAGATGGCAAACGGAGAGTTGCAGCTCTGTCCCTGAAGACAGCAGCAGATGCAATTCTAGCACCATCTTTTGATCCATCAGTATAGACAGTTGAAAAATCTAGATAATCGGCTTTAATTTCAGCATAGTGTTGCTGAATTTAAAGAGGATTTGTTTTATTTTTAATGTGTTCACGGAGATCAAATATCATTTTTGGTTTGGGAAGTTCCCATGGAGGACATGCTAAAGACAAGTATTATAAATCTAGTACTTCAGACAATCCAAGTGAAAAGGGGAAGAGACAACCTAAATGTAAAACATGTGGAAAATCCATGAAAGGCCACAAAAAACTAACTTGTCAAATAAATCAAATT
This sequence comes from Mytilus edulis, assembly GCF_963676685.1. Taxonomy (NCBI): domain Eukaryota; kingdom Metazoa; phylum Mollusca; class Bivalvia; order Mytilida; family Mytilidae; genus Mytilus; species Mytilus edulis. The sequence goes on from NC_092354.1 coordinate 28,961,702, forward strand.
CAATGATGTAAAGATTTTGAAATATAATAAAAATTATGTCTTTCTCTTTGCAAACATAAATAAATAACAATTGTGTTATTTTGTATCAATATCAATTTATTTTTATATGCAGCTGGTCAATCCTGTTATTCCTTTATCTTGTCTGGTTAGAGGCGGAGCTTTGTCTATATTTAATTACTACATTACAGATGTTGGTCAAATCTGTGACGTCACACTCCCGCCAAATGCCAAGTTAGTGTTAGACATTGCACTTATAATGCAAAATTTACAGTATAAAAGCATCAAAGACACAAACTCTGTGGTTCTATTGATGTAATAATGGTGTCAGAACACTCCTGTGGAATTTTTGTATTTATGTTGCATTTGTAGGGGTTCTAAGGGGGAAAATCAGTTATTAGGTGATTTCTCAGAACAATTTTTAATGAGAATTGTTAGCACAAAATGGAAGTAGAAACTCTATGGATATCCTTATGGCTTGACCTTGATATATGTGATTAAAAGAGTATTTTCTACAATACCATGTCCCAGTTTTGGGATAATTTGTTTCTAAATGAATTTATAGGTCTTGTACGATGAAAGGTGAAATGAGGTTTGACACCCAGCGGTAAAATCAATATATCTTCTTACTGGAGGCATGCATCAAAAATCTGAGACACGGTTTTGTTTATTGTGAATGGTTGATTAAAGGGATGAAAACAAATTTTTACTACCACCTAAAAGTGCAATTTTCATCCAAGTTGGATGACCACTTTTTTTGTCAATTAATGAGCTATATTTTGAGATTAATTATACCAAAAAATAATTTAGCTATAGATTAAGAAAGAGTTAAAGACTTTAAAAATCCATTGAATAGTTTTTGAGTAATTAATCTTTAAAGACTGTTGATTGGAGTCAGAAAATTCTGACTGTAGTGCTAACTTAAATATTGAATTAGTACATATGCATTCAGTAGAAGAAAAAATACATTAGTTTAAATGTTCTTTCGATATGTCTTTACTTAAGTCGCAATATAAACCGACTATTTCAGAGTAATATCCACAGATAATAACATATTTTAATCATGTTAACCAAATATGTTATAATACGAATAACATAGTAACCAACATACATGTACATATATTGTTCAATCCAGAGAAATGAGATGATTGGGTACTTCAACTTTATATTCTTTCAGTTTTACAATAGTATTCTTCTACGCAACATATCTTTTGTTTGAAACGCCTTCTGTGCAAAATAACATTTTAACCACAGCTTTGATTTTTCGTATCAATAATGCTATTTTTATTATCTAGATAATTTCCCTGTGTTTTGAGTGTATATATGACAATTTTTGCTAGTAGTTACAAAATCAAATCCCAATCTTTCAAATGTTCGCTGTGATTATAAAGTGATAACGACCCTTTAAGTTCCAATGTTATACATTTTTTTCAAAATCAAGAAACTATAAAAAGTATATACATTAATTTTCATCTGATACTATAATAACTTTTTACAATTGAATGGAGATGGACAGTTGATTCCAACTAAGTTAACTTAAATATTCATGAATTGTAGATAGGGGAAATACAGATAGCCAATGGCTCCAAAAGGCGAAAAATCAACCTAAAGTATAAGGGCCGTACAGCCAAGTTGACGGCCTGGAATGGACTAGCAGATACTGTTGGTGGCTGCCATCTCCAGGCCGGAAAGATCTACCGGATAAAAAGTGTTGTTCCCACCAATGATTTTCATGACTGCAGATGCTATAACGCCTCTCCGTCAACAACCTTTGAGGTATTTCGTATACTTATTCGTTTTCATCTTTTTTCATTAAGTTTTATCCTTTGACCAAACGAAGAACGACAATGAACGTTATACTAAACTCTAAATAAAAAAAAAAAAAAATCATTAAAAACACATTCAAAACTTGTAACGGCAAGAGGCTCCTTACTTTGGACAGACGCAATAGTACGGCGGTGTTGAACATGTTTGATGATATGATGGACGATTTTAACGACCTTGCATGGCTATATACAGCCCTCGCACGATCTACACCCTCCCCATATACCTCCGTATTATATATAATATATATTGAGGGTAAATTATATAGCTTTCCAAATACCGTTTTGATTCCTAACATCACTGAAGAGACATTTATTGTCGAAATCCTGATCTGGTGTACAAAAAGTATATTGACACTTTATGTTTGTGGCATAACATCTTGGCCACCAGTTCATTGTTTTCTGTTTAGTATTGAATTTATATTAAGATCCATTTTGTTACATCTTGTGATCAATTTTTTTTGGCAATTGCCAATGGCAGTCAGCAGGGTTAAAGAACATCAGTTGTTCGACCTCTTAGTCAAATGCGTTTGGTTTAAATATACTTTTTCACTTTTTTTGTCTTTTTGAAAAATGTTGTTTGTGCTGTATTTAGACCCTTCTACAACGAAATTTGTTTTACATGCACGCGTATAAAAATTGCGGTTTTTATCCAACGCAATCATAGGTTTGAACGTAGTTTTCAATTTAGACTTGTATATATATGATGGATGTATTCAAAAGCTTGATTCAAGAAATTGGATCTTTTTTTAAATATGATTTAGTATTTAGTAAAGCAGAAATTAATTTGTATTGCAGTTATTGGAAGACAGGGAAGAGGATACTGGAATCATTGACGGGATCGTAGAGTCGGTTTCGTTTGAAAGGTACGTTTTCCCTGGCGGCACGTCATTTTATTTTATTGCTATCGTGAATTAAGAAAGATTTTGTTTTTGTACATAGAAAAAAATCCAGCAAAGCCCAATTTAATAGATTAACGTATCGCACGACACCTGTGCCGACCCTTTTCATGCATAAAATATTAGTGTGTAATTTAATGAATGCGAGTTAAGCGAAAGTTTTTTTAAAAACAATTTTTCGGAAACACGAGAGAAAATATATCCGTAAAATTGAAAAATTCATTTAAAATATAGTGAGAAAACCAAAGACCTACTGTTTCAAATTTTGCATTCAATATTTTGTGTATTTCTATTGATGGAAGGTTTTGAACTTCTAAATATCATTTACATTTGTACAACACATTTCAAAAGTATTTGTCCTATATGTTTTCTTCAAGGTAACCAAATTTTAGTAAGAGAAACATTAAAAGTTTGGGCACTCCTTGAAGATGAAGACCACCGATAATATAGGAAAAATGTTAAATATTTACTTTCAATCGTTTATCTTAATACACAATGGAATTTCCAAGTCTCACGAAAAAGCCGTCCGCAATGACCATAAAACTTCTACGTAAAGTTTATGAAACTATTATATTTTTTTTTTAGATTTTAAGATAAACGTGATATAGCTCGATGGGAGTAAAATAAATGTAATAGTGTGAAAAAGGAGATATAAAAGGCAATGTTTTGCACATACTATTTCATATAAATTAATATAGGTCTTGTTTTTGAATTTCAGCAATATAATAGAAGTAGAGGACGAGTACTTCAACATACCCAAGAATATGCTAATGGCAGTCTTTCCATCTGGACAATTTGTTCAGAACACAAATATTCGCACCAAAAGGAGGAGAGAAGAGGTTATAGAAATGTAAGTATTTTTTTACTTTTGGTCCGATATGTTTCTCTCTATACATAAAATCGGACATCAGAAACGGTTTAGTTAAGAAAAATAACAAAACTGCTCTTCACTTATCGTTATGGCGTCAATAAGTTTCTGTGAATAATTATTAAACAAAATCTGTAAAAAGAATGTTTTGGAATACTTTTGAAATATATTGATTCTCTTGCATATTATAACTATCACGCACCAGTGAGAAATGCGTAAATGAGAATGTAAATGACTATATAATAGTGCGTCTATTGTGACATTTTCCAAATTTAAATTTAGTTTAGTATTTGTATTATCAAAATAAACGTGACTGCTTTTTCTTAAAATGCAAGGTAAAATAAAACATGCTTTTTTTCATCACTTTTATATCAAATTCATATAGTTTTGTGTTGTACGAACTGTCGAAGATGTGTTACATTGATGATATAATGTGCTAAATGTGTAATTTTTACATTTCAGAATGGATTCCAAAAAACAGAAAACAGACTAAAGGATGCCAGTGAATGATAATTAAAATTGATAACATTTTATTATAGATTTTTTTTAATAAAGATTAACACGTTAACATCGCAATTGCACTTAAATACAATTAAAATCACTGAAAAGACTTTATACATCAAGGAAACGAAACGAGCACTACAAACTCGCTATAAAGAGCTAAACTAAGAAACGAAAAACTCACTCAAATTGGTGACCCTATATGCTTATAAAGAAGTCCACCTTTTCGTATAACCTATACGGAAATCCGCCGTTCATTCGCGTTCTTGGCACTATGTCATGAAAGAAACCAATACATAATTATTATATACACTTGTAATGTAACTGCAGTTTCCTAGTTCTTAGTATTTTTCTAACTCTTTCGTCATCCGTGCGACCATATACTTTAATATGGAGTTTGTTTTTGCTAATATGACTTAACATCTATAAACACAGTTTGCAATATATATGAAGATGACGTCAATGTGTTCATATCTAGAAAAAAAAATCATAAGTACAGATGGTCATATTATATAATTTATATCAACATAAAACTCATAACAATTTTTTTAGCAATGAAATTTCACCGGTATTTTTTTCTTTTCAGGATTTATTTCGTTATGGGATGTAAACTAATTCTTTATACTTTACAATATCAGAAATAGCTGAAATTTTATTTTTAACATATATCACTTCCCACTTCGCATAGCTTATGTTGAAATAATATATATTTACCTGCCCATGGTGGTATTGAAACCATAAAAAAGCTGTATTTCCTCTGTTCAGAGGCAGTGAGAATTCTTTGCAGATCAGCTTTTGGGCCAATCCCATCAAATTTGTCCATTCAAAGAAGAGAATAGGATCAAGTCCATTAACAAATACAAACGCACATATCAGTGCTCTCTGAAAGTTTTTCCAATTTTTGGTCCAAAATAATTTCCATCTGGAAATTGGCCAAAGAATATTAACTGTAATACCCGCCACTGGTCATAAATTTGGTAATTTCTGGTTTTAACTGCGTCCACTTTATATTATAAGTTATGTTCACTTGTTTTACGGTGAAAAATGTTCACTACGAAATTGTACACTGACCACTTCTATACTCAACAACAGTTGTTAGGTAACACTGCTTTAAGAAATTTATAAATTTTAAACGGTTTATGCAAAAGAATATTTTAATTCAAAGTATAATATAAAAGTGAAATTATTGCTTTGTTCTTTCATATGTATGAAGTTGAAACTCGTAACAAACTTATTAACAATTACTAGTGCGTTGCGTAAGTTATTCAGTGTAGAACTTATGTAAGTAAAAAATGTTTATATTCTGTTCACATCAAATAATGTTTTATTGCTTAGATATCAATACCAACTGTCTACATTTTCAATTTTTAAAGTACATAGATTGGATAAAATTGTAAAACAAAGTTCTTTTCTAAATGTAACACGAGTTCTGCTGATGAATCAACAACCGAAATTGGATATGAATCCTTTTTATTGTTGGATCGCTAGAGGGCGCTGCAAGGGTACTGCAGTGTATCAACCAATAAAACCGGTGGGCGTGTCTATTTCTATATTTTTTATTTTATTTTAAGTGAAATACATTTTGGACTTTTTGGTTTGAAATCATTTTTTCATTGTTGGCCAAAATTCAACAATTATTCAATCATTTTAAGGCTGTTGCTTTCATCAGATTTTTTTTAATTGAAATTGTTGCTATAGAAAAAAGGCTATCATGTCACAAAATGTAACCTTATCTTTGCAAGTCATTTAAAAAAAACCTGATTGTTTACTATTTTTATACTGTCTAGAAATAATTTAATAAGCAGCATTCAACCACAGAATCTCTAGCATAATTGTAGATCCCCTCTTAACAATTAAATTTAATGAATATATTATTTTTAGGTTTGAAAATTTTAAATTTAATTGCCTGGAGTTTAGGGAAGTTCCTCTCTCAAAGATTTATAAATTTTGAAGTTTTTATAAACCAGGAAGAACATGCATGTACAAATGCAATATTCAATCATTTCATATCTATTTTTGTGTAATCAAAATTTATTAAAATTTAACTTGATATTTATTATTTACTAACGATTTAAACAAACCCCGACATATTTTTAACTGAACTGTAATCATGCATCAAATTTTACAGTTTTATTTAACTTGCACTTCACTTTCCTGTACGTTGCGTGGACCTAGTTATCTCCCTTTGGTCTCCGCTTAATAATACGAATAATCTGACACAATTTCGTATCCGGGGATTTTATGATCTATAATTCATAAATAAGATCTATAAAATGGTTTTACTTCATATTTTATACCCCTCCATACGTTACCAAACCTAATTCAGAAATGATTTGGGATTTTCCGTAGACCTACGAAATTTTCAATGAAATATTTCAACTACCATCGTTGTTTTAGCATACTTTTATAACACTTTTCATAAATAGCTATACATAATAGTGAAGCTTATTCATTTAAGATTTTGATCCTACAATGTTTATTTAAGTACGAGTTGCAATAAGACTATACGAGGTAAAAAACCACGAGGTGTGCACGTTAAAAAAAAAACGGTTAACTCTGACCTTTTATCACGTGACCAATGTCTTGAACTAAGACGCCATTAAATCGTTTGCCGTTCAACTGTTTAACTGCCGGTATTTAAAGAAATATAACAAAATATCTTTATGTTGAATTTTTAGGAAGTAAATTGAATCAATGATGCAATTTGAGGATTCCTTTTTATGGAATCATGGTTCCTTTGGAGGTTGGTTTTTATGATTTGTTATGGCTTCAAAACTAAATTGGTGTATCTAGAATATAGTAAACAAGAATACATCTACAAAATAATCAGAGGTTGAATAAAAAAAAACTTGATTCTAAATTAATGTAAAGCATTACAATTGTTGGCTAACACTTACATTTTTTTTAATTTTGCACAACATATTATTTCCCTTTACTTTATTATCAGAAACATCTTTCGTTCATAGGACAATAGTAAAGTATATTGCCATATATTTGCATTATTGTTAAAAACTTTTAATATATCTATTTGTGTTATTTTTCAGAGAAAAGCCAAACCTATGCTGTAGAGGCAATAATGGACAAAAAAAGAGAGGTTCCAAGGTACAATACCTAATTAAATGGGAGGGATGTTCTGAAAGTGATAATTCTTGGGAACTAAGTAGGAATATCCCTCAAAAACTTCACAAGTTATTCAATAAAAAATGAGGAAAAAATATATTAATCTTATGATTGCTTGTTTTTTTTTGGTTTTTTTTCAATTTTTTTTTTTTATGGTTCATTAAACCAGAAATCGGATGTTGTGAAATTAGTACATTTCCAGATTCAAAAAATGAAAAATGTGACTTAGTATGTTGATGTAAGGCTAACTTTTAAAGTTATGCATATTTATTTCAACATAGTTTTATAGAAATGTTTGCATAATTCTGTAATGATATCAATTTTTAGATTAATGCTTGATAGAATCTTATGCAATTCAAATAATAACCTACACTTAAGTCGAATTGATGTCGAAGGGTTTTAGACTACTGTATGAAGGGGTTGTTGTTGCTAATGACATACTGGTAAATATAAATTAAATGAGAATGGTATTCACTGGTAAGGAGGAATATAAGAGAAAATGATTACAGTTATGAAAAAGGGATATAAGCTATTTTAACTGACCCATCAAAATTGAGAAGAAAAAAATATCCCTTGAAATTGAAGTAATATGTTCAACCTTAAAAGCATCTAACTTGCTTTACCAACATTTATCACTGATAAAGAAAAATTATACCAGGAACATATATATGTTGTTAGATAAACTGTTCCCAGCTGTCACATTGTTTGGATTTTGACATTAAAATTTGTAAACAAAATATTTTTTGCTTTTTCTTTCTTTTACATTTATCTTTTGGCCAAAACCCGGAATTACCCTTATCCGCTTCCGGAATCGGATCCGATATTGTATTTGTCTTCTCGCGGTAGCCATTTTTTTTCAATGTTGTTCTTGACAGTGAGATACGATTTTTCTCGGATTTACACATTATTTGTCGGCGATTTTCTGTTTAAAGCTAGCGGTTGAACAAATTGAACATCGCGTCATAAATAGTAATGGTGAAAATAAGTTGGAGATCGTTTATTTCATAGGAAACTTTGGTAAAAATGTTTGCAAAGTTATTTGTTTTATTTTCTTTCAAGGGCCGTCGGGCATGTCGGGCGTAGCTAGAAACCAAGAAGAAAGTCCGACTTCAAAAGTGGAAGGTCGCAGACCTCGGACCACCGCTAATTTGAACCCCTGCGTCCAAATTGAAAAGATCAGAACATTTCGTCTTCTAATTCAAAATTGACGCCAACAGCGTGATGAGTTAAACTTATTTTAATATACTACTGACGTAGTTGACTATGTATTGACGACAAACAATATCCCTACGACTTTTGCAATTTGGGAAATCTAAACTACTTGCCTTTAGAGATTTTCGTCGATTAAATATTTCATAAATTTGTTCTTTGACATCTTAGCCAAAAGCGCAGGGGTGCTCTACTTCCTATGTGCAACTTCAAAACTTTTGGGAAAATCGACAATCATTTAAGGTTTTTCTGGTCATATTTTTTGTAATCCAGAATGAAAACCTTGAAAAAACTGTCCAATTAGTTATAAACAACATAATATCCAGCTAGATAATAACAATGGCACTTATTTCAGCATTTATTGGGTTCAACACAAATCCAGGGTGCTCGCATAAGGCAGCTTAACTGCCTAAAAAAATAAGAAATTGTATGATTACCAATTAGATAACTCTCCACAAGAGACAAAATGTCACAGTTATTAATAAGTATGCTTTGAAAAGAAAACTTGAAACTTATCATGGTTACAAAATCAACTTATGAAAAGCTACCTGTATAAACATTTAAGTTTAACTTTATATGCTTCTTATTATATTTCAGACTGAAGAAGCTCCAGCAGAGATTGTATGGCTGACAGTTGAAGGGTTTAGCTTGCAAGAAGAAGATGTTCTAGTGTGCACAGATGAGAGTAGAGATATAAAAGTCTATCTCTGTGCCAGGTATCTTGTTGAGCCACTCTTCATCTTGGATGAGGAAGAAGATATAACCATAAGCATGTCCAACATCCTACCAGCTTCTGTTAGGGCAGAGATTGTACCAGCACTTCAGAAGGAAGTAGAATAAACAGTATAAGTCTTGTTTGGTAGAATGTTTTTTTGATAAAATAGTGATGACTACAAAATCATTGTCCACAAATTATAATGTATATGGGTAAATATCCATAGATTTTTTTAATTGGCAACATAGAAAAAAATGTTTCCAACATAGATCTTAATCAATAATCTTAATTAATAATCTTCGTAAAGACATTTTACCTGTCCAACGTGATTATATTAAATGTCAACAGCTGCACTTTATGTCTTATTATTACAAATTTGGTTGAAATTCAGCAGATAATTAAAATACCAGCAAAATCCCATATTCTGACCTATCTGGCTTCAATTCAATGCTTTAAAAAAAACCTTTTTAACTTTCTTACTTGTCTTTCAGTGAACAAACATTTTATCTTTTAACATAAAACTTTTATAATCAGGGTTAATTATTGCACTTAAAAGCTTAATTCTTTGGATAGCATCACATTAATTGTTCTCCAGTTATACCCAATGCATTTCTTCATGTAGAGAACCTGAATCATCACCTAGAGATGAAGGACCGATTTTTGCCTGTAGCGAATACATGTATTAACTAGATAACATTTTTCTTCTTCAAAAACATAGATGTTTTGGACTTTAAAATATTGTTAGTGTCAACAATCACTGAAAGAATTATATGTTTGCAAAATATACACCTTACAGTCAATTAAATCATGATTTAATGAAAAATAAATGTTAAATAATCTTTGTTAAATTATTATTTTATTTAATCTCGTTATAGATGCAGAGAAATTAATAGATCCTGGGTAGAGGATCTTAAACAGAACATCAAATTGGCTCCAAGAGGACATGTGACAGTTCTGCCGGTACTGATTGATCCTGAACAGGTATTTACATATTATGACGACAATAAGAAATTGGGGATAACTAAACTATCACAGATTAAGCTCTATCCTGTTAATTTGCAAATGGATTGATTGATTGTTGGTTGCTTTATGTCCAGTGGCAAATATTTCATGCATATTCAGGACGAGAACATGTTCACAATAAATACAATAGGTAGGTGGATACAATAGAGGCCATCTGGGAAAGGAGGGTTTATTGGATAGGGACAGAAATTTTGCCTTGCAACAGGCCAAGTACGGACCCCTCAAAGAGTTGTTGCAAGGGTTCGTAAAGGGATAATTCGCGATTTTTCACTTATCATCTTATTATGTTCATAATACCATAAAAAACATATTCACCAAGTTTTATTTTGATATGAAATCTAATAAAGAAGAAAATTGGGAATTATTAATTTTATTTCTTGAAGCTTCCTGACTTATGTGACGTAGTTTAAGTCTTTGATGCATGCCGGGAGTGAAAATATCTCATTTAAGTCTTGTTCGTTAACAATCTAATTACGCGATTTAAAGCGCATCGACGACTTTTGGTGTAGCTATTAACCAACGAAAAATAAGTGATAGCCATGCAACTTTTAAAATTAGATCGTGTGGTTATTTTAATACGAATTTTAATAATAAAATTAATTCATACATAGAACATTTTTATGATTTGTTTTGTACAAATACTTTAAACAAACATATGAAATTGACATGATCAATAATGTATTAAAAATACATGTTTGTATTCTGACGTTTTTGCTTCATTACAGCAAACATTTTCACTTGCTTGTACGGTGGAAATAAAATGTGTATTGTTTTGTGACACCTAAAGAATGTTGAATGCGTAGGTTAACTCAAGGTAATTAAAAGATTAGCATTATGTAATTCTAATCCTTTGATCCTCATTCAGTGAAATCTAGGCGTCACGGTTGACTGGCATTCAGGTGTGAACAACATAATTGTAAACGGGACTCCGACAAAATTTCAGACACATGAATGTAAAAAAAAAATTAAAATTAATTAACGGGAATAATAAGATCGCACAATAACTGGATAGCTGTTGTATATTTTTATATTTTGCATAAGATCACTTTTTTTAATGAATTATGACTTTTGATTACTTTAGTAACGATAAAACACTGAATTATTTTAATTGAAGAATTTATAAATAAAAATAGCCTTCTAAACACGAGTTTATGAACTAAAAATTGTACTATTTCAAATAAGGATCGGCAGCCTTTAATATTTCAAACAGATCATTAACAATTGCAATTATATATTTTAGTCCATCCAAAGTGATCTTTAATTACCTATTTAGAAATTAATGTGCTCATCAAAATATTTTAAATCTGACAACACATGAAGACTTCAGATATTTAAAAAAATTGACAGGAAATTAAAGGATCTAATTGGAATGGAATCGACAAATTACGAACAGATATGCTTTTCAAGTGTGAAAAACTTCAACAAAATTTATACATAATCGGGAATATGTCCTTTTTAAAATACTCTTCGTCTCACACCGTAACTATATATAATACTTTAGCTATTTGACCAACGATGTATAAAAAAGACAACGAATTTAATGTCATCCTTCCCTATTTTTTAATGTGATTATAAGTCTGTTTCAACTGGCAAGAATACCACTAAAGCGGACAAGCAGTTTCTTTAAATTGCTGTCATTGAATATCTAGAGAGAAAATAAATCCCGAAATTGATTTGAAACTGATACTCTATAGTTTTCCCGGAAAATATTCACATCCCTCGGTATAAGTGTACTTCCAGTGGCGTATATATTACATGCATTTTGGAACAATTGTGACGAAGACGAATTTCTTCCTTTTTTCGAGAACAATCTAATTGAATTATAAATGTCCATAACTTCGATGAGCCAAATAAAGTTATATATCGACCTGTGTTTAAATCTCGTCTTCTTCGATTGGTATACAATAATCTATCGACATTTGATGATTACTTACTGTTGGCATACGTGGACTTTTCATTTTACAAAACTTTAACCCCAATTTACGCAAAATGTATTATTCTTTTTTATGTTCTATGTATAAATGTATATATTTTAATTTGCGCTATAGTTCCGTAACTTATAATCCAGGCGTATATACGAATGGTCGACAAGTGCGTACCTTTTTTTAAATCAATATATTTCTGGTATGTTCCAATCTGTCCTTCACCATTGACAACGAGTATATATTACATTTTACCAAATTTACTCTTGGATTTTTTTTTTTATTTCATCAGATCTGTTGTTTTTTTGGTATTATTTATATTTTTATAAATAATTTTCTTTTAACCAGAAATGTTATTCATAAACAAGCGTATATGTTTAGTAATGACTATATATTATATCACTTTCGGACACGCAAGATAGAGATGTATATTATACACCTAATAGTTCAAAATGGAAAGTTATAAGTTATCGGCCGTGTACACTTATCAATACACTAAGAAGTGAAACGATGCATGAATTTGCAAACTCGACAGGAAATCGCTTGAATACCTGGACGTGTCACCTCACACCCCCTACAATACCTTTGGGAGTAATACCTTTAGCCATGCGGGTGATCAGTGGAGCGAAGATCCTAATTTATTTGAATAAAGTTTATTACATAAAAGAATTATGAACTAATTAGATTGCCGAACACAATTCAAGTTTCACGGAAGACTTATTTATGATTTGAAATTTTGACTTTTTCACTAATTCCTATATTATCAGTCTTAAAATAACAGATATTGTATACCAATATTAAAAAAAAAAGAAAATTTTCCGTATCAAGTTAACTAGTCGGATAAAACAACCGTACGATTGACGAGATATCGACACGCAATTACGACTACATCGGGTTACTGTAGTTCTGGTCCTTAGACATATCGCGACTGCAAATCGGACAAGGTGACAAAATGGCCGACCGGAGAGAATTGATACTCTAAATTTAAAATCGATGGTGATCTCTTATCTAGCAGAATAAAACTTTAATACCTATGAATTTGAGCATTTTTATACAGAATAAACATAATATCAATTTTTGATTTTTTTGCGAAGTTTCCCTTTAAATTTATCAAAACTGTACACGCTTTGTAATGGGAGAGCTCAATAGTGATAATAAATTAATAGATGTCTGTAAAAAAAAAGTAAAATCAATATTGGGTAAAACAAATAAAAAATATAATATACGAACCCTGCTATATGATAACACTAGATATGAATTTACTCAAGACAAATATGTTATACTTGCTACAAATTAAGCTCTAGTCAGTAGCAATGGTAATTACCCAAACACGGTAACAATTAAAACGTAGAGGTAAGCAGACTCACAAAACCAAAGGACATCTACATCAACAGTTATAAATAATTAATAAATAAACAACACGAACTCCTAAAAACCGGAAGTGAAAATCAGTAACAAACAAAAGGAGTACTGTAAATTATTACATTATTATTATAAGGATACCTCTTCAAGTTGAAATGAACCCCATTCTATGAAAGAACTAAAACATTTGTTACCTCCATGTAAAAGATAGAATTACATATTCCATGTTTAAACAATTTACTGACAAATCACTGTCTGTGTTCTTACTATTTATTAAAACAATCACTTGCCCCAGAAAGATATCACATCTCTATATCTGACAGTGAAGTTAATATACAGATATTTTTTTTCAGACACAAGTTCGTGCTTGGATGATGAATAAATAACAAGGAATTCAATCTCATCGGAATATTTATTATATTGTAGTGATACAAATCCATATACTCTGGTCAGTTGTTATATATTCTATTTTTTAGATTTTGCACAGGATCAGATTTGATTCTGGATGAGAAGGATAAAGTTACTTTTGGATTTGTAGTTCTAGATGGTTTAGGCGTCGACCAATATGTGGTCGTGTTCCAAATTAGGATTAATTAGATAGGGACAGACATTGTGACTTACAGCAGAACGCTCAAAAAGTTCTTTAAAGTGTAATTAGCATGCAGAGAGCGAGGCGAAAATTTGTTTGGACTATTTTAAGCTTAAGGCTTCCCAAGGGTCAAGGGAAACGATTTTCAAATATTTGCTAAGAAAAGAAAATTATATATATTAAAAGTGTATTTCTTGTATTTTGCTGTGACATTCATTATTAACAAGAACCCCAAGGGTGACTGGGGTATAGACATATGGTCACTTGGTCTTCTCCCGACCGGCAGTAAAACGCTTGCTGAAGTGGGGCGTCCGTTTGGCTGTGCGGGATGTATCAAGTTCGCAGTCACGTCCGTCAAAAGGGGACGTTAAATCCGATGCCTCGTGTAAAGAGAGTGCCACGCTCTTTGCACGTTAAGAACCATTGCAACAACTCTTTGAGGGGTCCGTAGGTGGCCTGTTGCAAGGCAAAATTTCTGTCCCTATCCAATATACCCTAATTTTTCAGTGGCAATCCAAATTTCCCCGACCATCATCCTAGATGGCCTCTCTTACAACAACCTACCTATTGTATTTATTGTGAACTTGTTTTCGTCCTGAATATGCATGAAATATTTGCCACTGGACGTTAAGCAACCAACAATTAATCAATCATTATTAACAAGATATGCTTTATAAATCACTTAACAACAATTTTGTCACCATCTCAACTTGGTTCAGCAGGAAGAAGTGAGGCTGTTCTAACTCTTCCAAAAAGGACTGTACAATTGATTTACAAAGGTAGTCTAGTATTTAAATTGACTTTGTTAAATTTAAACACAAAATAAGTGAAAAAGACTGCATATGCAAGTCATGTACGTTGAAACTCAATAGGAATTTTTCACATAAAGTTTTTGCAGAAGAAGGCATACAGACTGCCAAAAAGACCAAAAACTGGAGTTTGCACTTGCTTTGTGTAACTCCTGTACAAATACATCTGTAACAAGAAATTCACCATTTGATACTGATGAATTAAACCTTTGCTTTTCAGTCAGTCTTCCGGAAACTCAAATTGAATCTATATTTCTGCGTGATGTCCATAACTTAAAGTCATACAATTATAATAAAAGTTGTAAAGATAAATGTAAAATGTGCAATTTATCATTATTAAAGAAATATATTAATTTTGACCAAATCAATTGTAGCAATGTATTTATGAACAAATGTATAAAAATGTGACAAAATATTGACAACAGGTGATGTAATATGCCAAAAAATGTCATTCAATTCTTTACAGATATACAGGTCAACAGCAACATGATACAAAGGTAGAATGTATTTGACTGGCATATTTAATTATAATACATTATTGATATCCATGGCAACACAAAAATGTTGACTACTGGGCTGGTGATACCCTCGAGGGCGAAACATTATTTTTTCATGACAAAACAAATGGATAAGAAATAAGAAAAGGAAAGATGTAATTGTATATCAAAAACCTGTTACAAAAAATGCACGAGGATAGTTCAATTATAAATTCTGTAATTTCACGTAATAATACTAATATTGCTACGTCAAGGAACGAAACCCAATCCACAACAACAGGATCATGCTTTTGTTCTGCGGGAGGCATCAACAAATGTAAATAAGCCTGAAGACCCTGATGATGACATACCGTTAACCGTTTTAGTAAAACAGTTAAGGTCAAATGATCCGAATGTGCTGATAACTGAAATGACGAAGTACCATACTGATATATTGGATTTATTGACAAAATTGCCCATTTTTTTTTTATTTCTAAGGATAGTTCTTATTTAGATCAAACGGGACAAATTATTTCCGTGACCGAGGACTTGATTGTGAAAGGCAAATTAGCGACACGTCAGACAACATTATATAAGTTGTTCTCTTTCAAATGAGATCTAATAACAATTTAAACATAATTGATTATTAAAAATTCTAATTATGTTTTTCTCCATCTATTGAATGCTTTTGTGATATGGGTCATTTTCAAAAAATGTCGAATTTTCAGTACGCCCATGCTAACTTTTTTATTTCTAATGGAAATTTCAGTTGTAATGGTTTAAATGAAAGCTTGTCGGATTTGTGATTCAGAACATTAATAATAAACACACCTTACATCTATTTTGATAAGATTAAACTGGGGGTATTAGTGTGCGTACATACGTGTCAGAAAAACACATTTCAAATGATTTTTTTCCGATTTTCTGATCGCCTTGATATCTGCAAAAGGGACCTTTTAAGAACGTTAATTATAATTCTAACGAAAAATCTTAGCTTCTTTATCATTGTATGTAACAGATTATCTACAATCTAAATTCAATCAGCGTACAGG
Organism: Mytilus edulis; assembly: GCF_963676685.1. Taxonomy (NCBI): domain Eukaryota; kingdom Metazoa; phylum Mollusca; class Bivalvia; order Mytilida; family Mytilidae; genus Mytilus; species Mytilus edulis. The sequence goes on from NC_092354.1 coordinate 28,978,067, forward strand.
AGGTTCATGTCTATCCTGTTACCGCTACTTAAATCAGTCGTTAAATTATTCTCCCTATAAATATTGAATCAATCAGTGTTGATTTCAAAAATGCAAAGTAATCTTTACATTTAAAACGCCTCGTTTCTTGAACGACAGTGTAGAGAAAAGAAATTTCAAGACATTTAGTGAAAAAAATAGAGCGTACTTTTTTTCATGTCTATGCTGTTACCAACCATTTTGATTAACTACACTAACAGTATGGTTGTAAAAAGTGCAATAACGTGTTGGAAACCAAATTCACAATAGAAAACCATAATCACTTCACCAAAGGGAGTAGTTATTTCACAACAGCAATCAAAAACGAAGAAATTTGTCTATCCTGTTACTATGGTTGCTATGGTTACAGTAACATGATAGACAATTATAGACAAAAACGTCGTTAAATTTTTTATCTTAACATGTAGGTGGAAAACGAATGAAATATTTCATTGTTTGAACTCAACTTAAGGTTATAATGTCTTAATCTTCCCAATTAAGCATTTGCAGGTGGAATACTGATATCGGTAACAGGATAGACTTTTATATAGTGATATATCAGAAACGTACGTTCCTGTTACCAACGAAATAAAGAGAAAAGTAAATTAACTTATGAGGGATTTACTTGATGTTGGGTTTATTTGAAAGGATGAAAAAAGGCCGAACAATATAAATTGCTATCTTAGACTTGCATTACTGGTGGTAATTTTTACAACCTTTGAAAACCCATTTTTAGAGCCATTTTTCAGTACAACCTAGAAAATTGGCAAATAATCTATTGTTTTATAGAATGAATATATATAGAAGTTTATTCTCTTGAAAACCATCTAATTGGCTACGTAATACAAGCTTAACATTTTATCTAAACCTTTTCTTAATAACCCAAAATTTCTTTTAAAAATGGTAACAGGATAGACAAAATATTGTACCACCGATCAAAAAATGTTTCAAGATATTCTTGTATGACATCATTAAGATTGCATCTTTTAATATTTTGTTCTTAAAGTACTGTTTGTTTTGATTTGTTTATGTAGAGGGTTGTTTGAATAAGTAACTTTTAATAAATTTTTCAATTTAAAAATTCGACATTTTTTTTAAATGACCCATATCTTTTATTTTTTATTTTATTTAACATTGAAACCATCACGAAAATACTTGTCATCTGTTGTATTATTTGGTGTCCGTCAGCAGTGTCAGGATTGTTCTGCTGTCAACTTCCGTTAACCTCCACAATCTGAAAACCTGTGAAAACCGAACAATACACGAAGTTCCCTGGGTGGTCGGTTTGGACAGGTTTCACTGTATTTAAATTTTCCCGTAGTTTTATCAATTCCAACATTTTTACCCACAGCTTGAAATAGAAAATAAAACAAACAAGATATGGAACGATGCTTCTGCTTCATAAATATGGGATGTTTTTGACAATTCAATGCACATATATCGAGTACTAGCATCATCTAGTCATGCTAAATTACTGAAATTTTCACAATTTTAACATTTTAGTTAATTTTAGACGTTACTTAAACGAAAGTGGCCGCGTTTATTTTCATCCTAAATATAGAAATGTAAGTAGTATTTCTGGATTGTCATGATAATACTTAACACATATAAAGGTGGAGGATAACACGGATGCGGCAATTTTATTTTTGACCAAAAACATCTGAAAAGTGACCTTAGTCGGCATATTTGATGGGTTTTTCCCAAATCTATATCTGGAACGAAGCTGCTTGTCTGTCAATTTAGGGCAAGTATTCTTTCTCTTTACTTTCTATGTGCCAATAGTGGCCTTATATTTCCAGCAAGGTTGCCGAAAAGCAGCATGTCTTCCATATTTAATCGATATTTAAATATTTAAAATTACCCCTTTGCCACTTTTAAATTTAAGTAAATTTTTAAGTGTTACTTGCCTTTAATAAACCTTTGTGCAGCAGGAATAACGGTTACTTATTGATTAACTATTCTAAGACCTGATTAAATTATAAACTTTTTTTAAACAGAGCTAATAGATACACACCTTTTTCTAGACAAAAGGTAAATGTTTTCCTCTGATGTTTTTCTGTCTTTGTAAAACATTGTAAGGCCTCACCAATTTGATTCCTTGTTCGGGTCGATGCCACTGCTGGTGGACGTTTCGTCCCCGAGGGTATCACCAGCCCAGTAGTCAGCACTTCGGTGTTGACATGAATGTCAATTATATGGTCATTTTTATAAATTTTCTGTTTACAAAACTTTGAATTTTTCGAAAAACTAAGGATTTTCTTACCCCAGGAGTAGATTACCTTAGCCGTATTTGGCACAATTTTTTGAATTTCGGGTCCTCAATGCTCTTCAACTTTGTATTTGTTTGGCTTTTTAACTATTTTGATTTGAGCGTCACTGATGAGTCTTATGTAGACGAAACGCGCGTCTGGCGTATAAAATTATAATCCTGGTACTTTTTGATAACTATCGACGGTATTGAAATTTAGCCACATTTGAAGTGAAACATTTTTCTGTTTCATAATTAATGATTAAGCTTGTTAAATAAAATTCTTATGGAGTACCTTATCTAAATTTGTATGGTTGATGTCAAATGCAGATCCATTTGTAAATAACATAATGAATAGATAGTGTAATAAAGACCAGAAGAGTAAAATTAAGTAATAATACATGACGAGCTCATAGCTCTTTTTCTAATTATAATTCACCAACTCATTATCTTTGAGAATATATACTGTAATTGTTGTCTCCCTTCTCTTATGTAATATAGTTTTAGTTTTATTGTCATGTATTGTAATTTCAATGAAAAAAATCACCACAATTATTTTTACACTTTAATTTAAACTGTAATTGTATTGCTCCTCGGGGCGTCTTGATTGACTTATTAAAATTGTTGCTGTTATTACCACACACGCATATACATCAAATCTTGAATTATATACTTTTTGTTTGTCTTTTTAACTTTTTCGATTCAAGCGTCACTGATACGTCAGTTGTAGACGAAACACGCGTCTTGCATACAGAAGTTATCCATAAGATTTATAGATTATCGTTGATCATCTCAACGAGATTGATTTTCTCGCTTGAGCTGGTACAGCGAAAGTGAGAAAAGCAATCGAGTTGAGATGACCAATGATAATCTGTTTATCGCTATTTTACCTATGACGACGTTGTCAATTTCATGTCAATTTGGTTAGAAACGCCACGTAGCCTCCTTAGTTTCTAGCGATAATTTTTTTATCTCAAGCGAGAAGCATGATATGAAAATTATCACAAAAAAATATCAAAGGAAAAATGCACAAAATAGCGATAAATATATATATTAACAAATTTACGATCATAGTTCTTACAATATGGCTACTGAAAAGACATTCAGGGTATCAAGTGTAGAATATGACAAACCGACTAAATCAAATAATATTGATTGGGCAAATTGCATCCTATGCCAAGAAATTATAGATGACAAACTTATATGCCCATTTGATTATAAGCGTCTCAATGTTGGTGCTGGTTATCAATCTTTAGCTGAAAATATTAAGAAGTTTCATGAATTACGATTGTGTGCATTAAAAACTTAGATGAGGGATCTTTTCCACATGTACTTTACTCCTATGTTTCACATATTTAGCAAAGTTACTCAGTTGGGGACATTGCAATAAGAATTCTTTGTCGCCAAAATAGGTGTTATCTTTATATTTTCACATTTCATAACATCTTATTCGCTTCCTCTACATCCACAACAAATTCGTAAGCCATTATGTAAAACAAGTACGAAAAGATGAAATATAAATCAAATCAAATATTTTTAATTGTCAAGTAAAGACGCTCATTACAGGCAGAAAAATAACAAGATAATTTGGTACAAATGATTACAATAATTTCAATACAATTAAATCAACGAAACGTGTACTATATAATAATCCTGGTACCTTTGATAACTATTATCGACGTGTTAATCAAGTGAAAAATTATAATGTACTTATCCAAGTCTAGAATTTATAGATATGCAAACCACATAAGAATTATAACACAATCAATGTGAATGAGTAGTGTAGCGACATGCTATTATAAAAATGAAGATGTGGTATGATTGCCAATGAGACAACTACCCACAAAAATACCAAAATGACACAAACATTAACAACTATAGGTCACCGTAAGGCCTTAAACAATCAAATATAACTCTCCATATTTCCACTAACTTGCAATCGCGTTTATTTCCGTTTTCAGGTGTTGCATCACTGATAAGGAAACAATAGGGAAAACTGTATCACCCTCAGAATATTCAATTGCTGTGTATTTCGAAATGCACAAAAGGGAGGACCACCTTTTAACCCACAATTGTTAAAACAAAACAACTGAAGAACAAAGGGCATGGAATCATACATGGTAATTAAGTTGATGAAGGATGTGCATAAACAAACTATTGATATAAATGAACTGGCAGGTGATGATGATTCAGTTGGGTTTGACAGTGCAAAGAAACTTCTTCCTAAATCTAAAATTGTAAAAAAACTAGCGGCAGCAATCATACAATCATAAATTTTACCAAAAAGCTGTATAGACTTTAACCAAGGCAAAGGGAGTTTCAGCTTTGGCATGCAGACTAGGTATCAGTGCTGCTTCTGATACTATTCAGGAAGATGTTGCAACACTTCAACTTTGGCATGCAGGTTTAGGTATCAGTGCTGCTTCTGATGCTATTCAGGGACACCTATTGATCGACAAACAAACACCGTAGTCACTGATGAACTAGAAACCGGGACACCTACAGATCGACAAACAAACACCGTACTTCACTGTGTCGGCTATTTGCTGAAGACACATCATTCAAATATTCTGGTAACGAAGGAGAACAGATTAAATCTGTTATCGATCGCGACTTGAAAGAGCTGGATGTTTCATCCTCTAAATGGCTTATGTCATTAAACGCAGATAGAACCGAAATTATTATTTTTTTCAAATATTGAGACTCCGGACTTTAGCTTCTCCTTAAATGGTAAAAATATACCTTTTAAGTACATCTCATAAGCACCTGGGAGTTAATTTCAGTAGTGACGGAAAATGGAACAATCATATACATGTATAAAGTATAATTACAAGTGTAAAGAAACACTTATATGTTTTACGTAAACTTAAATACCGATTATCTCGAAATAATAGAAAATCTAAACTTACTTTTTATTCGACCCATTTTTAAATATGCCACGGAAGTGTGGGATAATTGCGGAATAAGCTATTCAAATAAATTAGAAAATATGCAATTAGAGGCCGCAAAAATAGTTACAGGTCTACCAATATTTACATAAAATGAAACTTTATATTCTGAGGTTAGCTGGGATTCTCCTTTTGAAAGAAGGAGAAGAAAATTACAGATATGTTATAACATGAACCAAAAGCATGCGCCAGAATATCTCTGTAATCTTGTACCTCCTTAACCCCCAAGGGTGACTGGGGTATAGAAATATGGTCACTTGGTCTTCTCCCGACCGGCAGTAAAACGCTTGTCGAAGTGGGGCGTCCGTTTGGCTGTGCGGGATGTATCAAGTTCACAGTCACGTCCGGTCAGAAGGGGGACGTTAAATCCGATGCCTCGTGTACAGAGAGTGCCACGCTCTTTGCACGTTAAGAACCCTTGCAACAACTCTTTTGAGGGGTCCGTAGGTGGCCTGTTGCAAGACAAAATTTCTGTCCCTATCCAACATACCCTCATTTTCCAGTGGCAGTCCAAATTTCCCTGACCATCATCCCAGATGGCCTTTATCGTATCAACCTACCTATTGTATTTATTGTGACCTTGTTTTCGTCCTGAATATGCATGAAATATTTGCCACTGGACGTTAAGCAACCAACAATCAATCAATCAATCATTGTACCTCCTTGTGTTTTATGCGGTACTCGACCGTACGTTCGACATCCGTTATGTCCGTTATATTCGGTCAGTACATCAACGGACTCGCAACGGATAACAATTTAGTGAACGGACAACTTTTATTTTCATCCGTTAGTCGTCCGTTTGTGCTAACCGGTAAGGTGCGACCGTGGCTTAACCCGGATTTGCCAACATTGTCTTTGAACAAAAAGTAGATGGCATGTTGTTAAATGAATGAAGTCTAGATTTAGTTAGCTGAAGCTTACTGATTATGTTTACTGTGTAGCGAACAGAGAAGCTGTGTTTTTCTAGCATTTTGGAGAAACTTTTTACGTGTTGATCAGCTGTTGCAGGGATTGCACATCACCAATGCCATTGTGTGCATCATAACTTATTCCAACACTATCTTTCACGAGTGATTACTGCTTACCTGTCTTTCTGTCTGCCATTTTTAATCTATCCTCATAATTGTGTTGAAGCAGTTTCTGCGTTGTGTCTGTATACGAAGTCCGTATAGTTGTGATCATGCACGAGAATAGCGAATTAACTGAGATAAGTAAACACTATACGAAGGGACAGAGGGTATGTTACTGCTGAGAAACGGGAAATTGATAATTTGGAAGTTGAAATTGTCCCGTTTATCATAGATCTTCGTGTGAAGTCTTTCATTTGTGTCAATATTGAGGAAAAGATCAAGGTATGAAGGATTCCTTCTAGTATCAGTAGTTTCCTTAATTTCAATTTCACTGGGATATATGAGATGCAAGTAGTCGCTGAAATATGGGTTATTCAGTGATGGGATATCATCAATATATGGGAAGGTGAAATTAAAGAATTTCTTAAGGTGCTTTTTCTGTTGTCTTTTAGAAGGGTTTGAATGAATTCTGCTTCATACGAGTACTAAAACAAATCTGATCTGGTTGTAAGATCCCTAAAATGTCTGTTGCAGAATAAGGTCATCACTACACTATTTAAAAAGTCACTACTTGCTGATTATTACTTTGTGCAGAACCTCTGACAGGAGGGACTTCTTTAAACTAAACGTTGACCATTGATTATTTCCAGCTGTTCTAAGGCACACTTTTCTGACGCTATCCCCAATACTATGTTTACCTAATGCTCTGAAGAAATGTATCTGCAATAAAACATTATTTTCATAATTTATTCATTATGGTAAAAATTGTAGCACTCCTACCATTTCTGCCTGTCCTGCTTCATTTAAAGTTTTACAGCAACATTTCATTAGATTTAATATGTCCGAGTTTGATATGCCAGTTTTTTTCGCATTTTCTGTGCATTACGATTTGTGGTGAATTTGATACGCATCTATTCATATTTTCCATAAGTTAAAAGCCTTTGATGACTGTTTAAAAACCACTGTTAAGAATACTTTTCCCCATCTTTTTAATTAGGTGACTTGGGATCCATTAGAAATATTATTTTTCTCGGGGGATTTGTGTATCCTTCGGCAACAATTTTACTAGATAGAGGATTACCACATTGACAATGCATTTTAATGTTACTGACTGACACATCCATACAGCAATATATTGGTTTAAATCCCATCTGTACAATTCCATGTAGTCACAAATATTTCACCCGGTGGAGGAACTGCTGTACACGGTTAGCTAAGTGGTATTCTATTTTTCAATTATTCAAAGCTTGCATTCTTTTAATATCTTGTTACCTATCATTTTTGTGTCCATTTTAACAAAAACCTAAAACTCTAGATTCAAATTAACACTGTAATAAAAAAAAAGTGAAGGATGTCCTCACAGCAAAACAGGTGGAACTTTAAAACATGGGAAAAGAGAACGGTGACAAAAAGGCAGAGACACTCTGTGACCAGGATATCGAGAAGCTGGTTAAGTTTTTTGGATTTTTGCATGAGTTTAGTTAACGCATCTTTTATGTATTTCTATCCACATTGTGTTAAGATACCTGCATTTCAGTTCTTTATTAAGTTTGCTTTTTTAAGGTAACAGATGGATTGAAAATTACATAAAGTTTTTAACCAAAACCTCTCCTTCGAAAAACAACCTCCGCCTTTCTTCTAAATCTAGTAATTGAATTAATATGCAAGCTTCAAAATAAACGTTATTTTAAAATTCACTCCACAGAAGCAGCTATAGGTCAACCTTTTTCCTGCAAAGCTTCAAACTGGCGAGCTGGAACGGTATGGTATTGAAAAAATCTTCTCCTTGGAATAAACTGGGTTCATTTAGGGTCAAAATGTCACCCAGACGTCATATGTTTCACTAACGACAATTCCACTCCATAAAGGAATTATTGGCTTGTTTGTTTCTATGAATAATTGAACTGGATGTAGATAATATGGATTTGGTTGCTCGTTTGATTAGTCTAGTTCATTTTCACCTTTCTGTCAAGAAATTCAGTAAAAAAACACTTTATTGTCTCACATACTAGTAGTAATCATAAGTGCAGAGAATTCTCTGCTCCTGAACCTTTTATGTGTTACATAATTTTGTTTATGGCTGTACAGATACATTAAGTTCTTTTGGGCGGCCATAATAATAACAAATATGTGTAACAGTGTTTTACACCCTGACATAGGGTCAAATACCATAGTCGTCAATCTGAGATCCAAAATTGTTTTCTGTTTCTGATGCAAAAGATTCTTCAATGATTTTTACTTTAAAGTCCAATGAGACTGCCTTTTTCGATGATTCAAACGATACAAATCTTGGAATCACTCAGCCATTAATTCTGAAATAGTTTTGGAAGTTAACATTTTGCAGAAAGATAACAGATATTTATCTTGAAAAAATAATAAGTTAACAATAAATATAAAAGGTAGGTCTTGTAGTAGAAGATGATAATTAAAGCATTTGTAAGACAGACACACAAAGTTCAATAGAAGAAAAAAAGACACACCATGACGGACATCACTACAGCAAGATAAAACATCAGGCAGTCAGTTTTCTTTTTGAATTGTTCTCACTTTTGTGGTATTTGGCTCTTTTATTGACACTCGATACGGCTTTAGCTCATAATGATGATTTTGGAAGGCCGCGCAGTGATCTACTGTTAATTCCCATTCCATTTCCACTCTTGTGATTTAAAACCTGTTTCATTTAAACAGCTGCAAAGGATTTAGCATATGAGATGTACAAAAATAAAAATACCCAAAAACGTAAGTAAAAGAAGTATTTAAAATACACAAATTTTGACCTACATGTGAGGTTGAGAGATTTCTCTAAAATCGGCCACTAATTGAAACTTTTTAAAAAATAATGAAAGTAATGAACGTCATGCTTTTTAATACAAAGATAAAACATTTAACTCTTGTTCAACTCAAGACTATTGTCGCTCATTCCATTTCATTACAATAATTATTTTATTGAATGGAAAAAGTCAGTATGTACATTTTATAAATATACATTAGTATGTCTTTCTTTTCTCTTCGTTGTAATCATTGATTTAATTGTACTCAAATAATTGTAATCATTTTGTAATCATTTCCAAATTTAACTTGTGATTATTCTGCCTGTAATGGGCTTCTTTGATTGACAATAAAATATATTTGATTTGATGTCACAATTGGTTTTTCCCGAGGACAGATCTTAGTAATCAAGACCTAACAGAAAATCATTGGACAAAAAACCAGTGAATGCCCTTGTTATCATTGTCTTGCCTTTGGTGACTTGTCTTAATATACATATCTAAGTTATCACCTGCTATCTTCATTTTTGGGTTTGTCTTTAATTTGTCTACTCACAGGTTATTTGATGTTTGTCCAGCTTTTTCCAAAAAACTTTGTTCAGTACATATACCATAATGTTAATCAATTACAATTTCACTGTGATTATTAAAAAATAATTAAGCACTTCATTTATTGATTGACTCAGAAATCAACAGTTGATTGTAAGAAAATATTGCAGGCACAACACGGTGGCATAATCCTGCGAGGGTGTTTGGTGATTTGTCATATATCCCCTGGTCAACCAAGTTAACTCGTTAGTGTATATATAGACATAAAGGGGAATAATATGGTACCTCATTACTTACATTACCAGCAACAGCTATTAACGCTGAGTTTTTTGCTGTTTCTAGAGAACATTAAGGCAATGTATGCTACTACCACACTGATTATATTTCTTATTTTTACAACAGAAGGATTCTTTACAGAAACATTTATCAGCAAGTTCCGGGAAACTTTAAACCAAGACAGTCTGCTGCTTTTTAATAACCAGCGTATGGCTTGAACCTTTATAATAACATAAATATTGTAAAGTGTCGATTTTAATAAATAAATCCAGTTGTGTTCCAACATATTTGGTAGATTTGAAAGGAGTGTTCCGTTTCTTTGACAGGCCATAAACACACATTTGAAATAAATGTTTTAAACTGGCACTTAAGTTAAAGTGAGACATTCATTTTGCTGTTTATGTCGTTGTACAGTATGTAGACACAAATTAACATCTCTTTATGCTCTTAGGAATGGATTTCCTCAAATCTGAGAATGAGAAAAGAAATGAAGGCATTAGCTGAACTTTATCGGTCATTATCATAAATGTCCAAATTCAAAACCAGAAGATTTATAACAAGAATGTGTCCAAAGTTCACGGATGCCCCACTCCCACTATCATTTTCCATGTTCAATGGACCGTGCAATTGGATAAAAAATATAATTAGGCATTAAAATTAGAAAGATAATATCCTAGGGAACATGTGTACTAAGTTTCAAGTTGATTTGACTTCAACTTCATCAAAAACTACCTAGACCAAAAACTTTAACCTGAAACATGCACTTTCATTTTCTATGTTCAGTGGACCGTGAAATTGGGGTCAAAAGTTTAATTTGGCTTTAAAATTAGAAAGATCATATCATAAGGAACATGTGTACTAAGTTTCAAGTTGATTGGACTTCAACTTCATCAAAAACTACCTTGACCAAAAACGTTAACCTGAAACATGCATTTTCATTTTCTATGTTCAGTGGACCGTGAAATTGGGGTCAAAAGTTTAATTTGGCTTTAAAATTAGAAAGATCATATCATGAGGAACATGTGTACTAAGTTTCAAGTTGATTGGACTTCAACTTCATCAAAAACTACCTTGACCAAAAACTTTAACCTGAAGCGGGACAGACGGACGAACGAACGGACGCACAGACCAGAAAACATAATGCCCCTCTACTATCGTAGGTGGGGCATATCGTAGGTGGGGCATAAAAACGATGAATACCATTTCTTGTATGTTTATTTCCTTTAAATTGGAAGTACAGCATTTATGTGTTGGTAAAGATGGATTTCGTCTAATGATGGATTCAAAGTATGATGCAGTTATTCTTTCATGACGTTCAGAATGACAAAGACCAGATTGAGACTGTTGAACTGTTGAGATAGTGTAATGTGTTTACATTGGTCTGCAGAAAGATTGATATGTGTGTCCAAAAAATCATTCTGAAGTTTTTCAAGCTCTGTTGTAGATACATCAGTACAAACCTCAAAGGCATCTGTACCATACGATTGTCTAGCTTTGCTTGTAGTGCAGCCTTTAAGAGGTGAGACTTTCCGTTTCCACCTTTTCGGTTTGACATCTGGCTTTGATTTGTGACAAATGGATTTTTTTAGCACTTGTTTGTTACGTTCGTACCTAGCTGATAAATTGTTTTTCCTGGTTCTATAACTGTACAAGTTTCCCAAGCCTGACCTGAAAGTCTTTAAAAAAATGTAAAAAAAACATAAATATGAATATATAAAAGGTATTCAAGTAAGGTCTATAATTTACTTGATAGATTTCCAATTATCGTCTGTAATTTATCAACAATTTAGGTTAGTTCACCATCACTGGCATCGCCCCAGTGGTGTAAATAGTTATCAAAGGTACCAGGATTATAATTTAGTACACAAGACGCGCATTTCGTCTACATAAGACTCATCGGTGACGCTCAGATGAAAATAGTAGTAACGCCAAACAAGTACTAAGGTGAAGAGCATTAAACGACAAATTAATGTTCCGTTACCTATGTGACGTAATGAAATATTAAAGGTATAACTTTTGAAATTGATTATTGAACAATGCAGAATTCCCTAAACATTTACTCCTTTAAAATGTCAGTTGACAAATGACATCATGTTTGCTTAAAAAAAGTAAAATCACATTTATACTGATTTCTGTACAATTATAGACGGATAGTTCACAATCGTGCCATAAAAAAGAATAGGTTTGTTTGCCCAAACGCTACCTATCCAGAAAAAAGCTGCCTACTCAAATTCTTTTATTGTCCTGATTTGAAGAAGTTTTTTTTTAAATCAGATAGGCATGAAGACTAATAAACACCCGATACTTTAAAAAAAAAAAAGGAAATGCCTACCTACCTACCCACTGTCGCAACCTTTGGGTAAGGTTTAGGCAAACCAAAATATTTTTAATAGTGGCCTCAAATGACAAAATACATCAAACAAATGGACAACTACTGTCATATTGCTGACTTTGTACAGGCATTTTTAGACGTAGAAAATGGTGGATTTTAACCTGGTTTTAAAGCGCTAAACCTATGACAGTCGCATCTAATAGTCCAAATATGATAATTGAAGGCATCACTTTGCTACTATCTAAAAATCGCTCACCTGATAAAATGTTTGGGGTTATCTTTCCGCTTTTTTGAAAATTAACTAACATGTTGAACAAATTAAGAAAAGAAGTTCTAAAAGGGACAATAACTAAGGAGTCAATTGACAATTTTGTTTACTATATTAACCTATTCATAGAGCTCTCTGATGAACGTTTTTGCTGTCTAAAAAAATCTTAATCTATAATAATCTTAATCTATAATAATGTTAATCTATAATAATATTCAAGATGATAACCACAAGAGGCTCTCAAGAGCCTGAATCGCTCACCTGTAGTTTTGTCGGATTAATCTTTCATCATGATTTTGAAAATAAAAAAATTGATGAACAAATTATATTTTTAGCCAGTGTGGCCATGTTTTGTGACGAAACAGTTTTTAAAACATTACCTTTATTGTAGATACCCTAAGATTCCAACAGTTTTAAGTTTGGTTGAATTTTGTTCAGTAGTTTTCAGGGGAAAATGTTTGAAATAGTTAACACTGGACGGACGACGGACGCCAAGTGACCGCAAAAGCTCACATTTCCAAAGGACTGACAAATTCAAAATAGAATTAATTAATTGTCTCTGATTAATTTACATATTGTTGACTAACATAGGACAAATTGCGACATATGTTTTCATATGTTTAACATGTTTTTCATATGTTTGAAAACATATGTAAACATGTTTAGGCCCGACATGAAAACATACGTTTTCGAACATATGAAAAACATAAGGAAAACATATGAAAAACATATGTTTATAAAAACATATGAAAAAACATGTAAACATATGAAAAACATATGTTTATCATATGTTTATTGTAAACATATGTTTTTCATATGTTTTCATCCCAGACCTAAACATATGTTTTCATATGTTTGGACTAAACATGTTTTCATATGTTCGGCCCAAACATATGTTTTTCAATGTTTTTATATTGGTCCTAAATATGTTATATTTTTTTTATGTTTTTTTTTTTTTTTTCAAATGCATTTATTTTTTCATGTATATGTATTTTTGTTTGGTTTGTTTTAATGGTAATGATTTTGATGTTTTTCTTCTTCATCATCTTTTTTTTCTGTCAGGAACTCATTTGGAGTGTAAATACTTCAATATGACGACTTGTTGTTTTGAAAAGTAAATAACCCCAAATACTTGAGTCCAAAGGAAATACATGGCAAAACCAAAAGCTCAAACAAATAGAAAAACAACTGTATACATAAGCATTCCTTTATGCAGAAAACCAATAATCTCATTCAGTGCTCCATAATTCATATATCAAGTAAAACCTTTTTTAACCTAGTTGTTGTTTCTACTATTTCCTTATTTTTGTCTCTTGGACATTCACCATTTCTATTGTCTATATCTATTTTCATATGTTTGTCTCTTTGATATATATATTTATCCCATTTCTATTGTCTATATCCTATTTTAAATGGAGTTTGCATCCCAGTTTTAAAATACTAAGCTTTTCAAAACACTAGTATATATAGATGTTGATAAATAAAGGAATCAAAAGAGCCAAAGAAATATATATAGGTTAATCTGCATGTTTTGGGAATTTAGCTGTTGAACTTTAGGCTGGAAATTGTTCTCTCTTGACCTTGAAATATTATAAGACTTTTACAGATGGCTTATCATACATTTGAAAGATTTATAAAATAAAAAATGGGGGTCAAGGGACAATTTTTTTTAAAGCATTCAAATGGATAAAACCAGCCTTGGAAATTCCTGGCTACAGGCCTGCTTAAGTATTAAGTAATAACTACATATATTACTATTGAGGGTAACATAATGATGGATGTGATATTTCTATATCATCATACCCCGATATATAGGTGTTACTACACTGCTTGCTATTTTTTGGTAATATGTAACATGTTTGATTAAGAAAAACAACTAGCTTGAATTGATTTTGTGTTCCAGTATAATTAAAATAAATTCTGCCTTTCTTTCTCTTTTTTTTTCTTTACTTCTCAGTTCCTGCAAGTGAATAAAAAACAGCCGCATTAGATAATGATATATTTCCGCACTTGTGAATATAAATTAAAATTTAATTACCGTTGATCAAATCTAAATACAGAAAATTTATTATAAATAAAATATTTAAAAATATATATGGTAAATTCAAAATGTATTAGTCGTTTCTTTTTATGCAGTTGATGCAATTTCTGTATACAACTTTATTATGACATCACAAACTTTTTAATTGAGCTATTGACCCCAAAAAATCTAGCTGTTATTAGGAGGCTTGAGGATACAAAAATTTCAACATTTTTTTTCTTTACAAATTTATCTATTTCACTATAAGATGTTACTTTATGATATGGCACTAAAATCAACAAAAATAATCATTTTGTTGACCTGTTATTTTTTTTTTAAATTTTCAAATAGGATGTACATGAAAAACTTGTTTTTATATTTGATTAATTTACAAATATTATAAATTAAAGCTTTTTTCATAAATATAAAATAAATTTTATCTACATGTATATTCACCAACCTAAAAGTTGTAAGTTAAAAAGTAACAACCCAATATTTTTTAGATATAAGAATTATGTTGTCAATTAGTATACCTAATCTCTGCAGCCTTCTTCTGTTGTCAATTTCCTGGAGCTTTTCAATTTTTTTGGAATCATTTTTGATGTCTTCTGATGTTTTTACAAAAAATTCTTTGAAAATCTGCCAAAAATTGCAGTAGATCTCTAGTGCATCACTCCCATCATGGTTGAGCTTTTTAGTGTGCAGGAATGACCTCTGAAACAGTGATAAAAAATAAATGAAAAAAAAGACACTCTGTTAGTGTCATAAGAAAAGCATTTACCAACAGGCAACTAGGGGCCTAGCCTGCCATAAAATGATAGTAAGAATAAGCCCTATTGGCATTTTCATGAAAGGTTTGAGGACATAAACAAATCAAAGTTGCATTTTCCAATATGACCTTGCTCAGCCATTTTTCCCGTCCCCTAACAAACTAGATAAGTCATTGAAATTTATAAACATCAGATGATTAAAGTTTCTGAAAATGTTTGATTTCACCCCCTTCCCCTCATTTTCATGATAAAGGTTTTAGGACTTCACCTAATTAAAGTTGCATTGGCCAATTTGACCTTGCTCAGCCATTTCTCCAATTCCATAATAATCTAGATAATTCTGTTTTGAGCACCCTCCCTCACCCTCACTTATTTTCTGAACTGGTCAAAAACCCTCAAATTAAATCAATCTATTTTCCTGCTAGATGTGTATTTAATGCAAATGCGAATATAATTAAAAACAGTGCTAAATACTTTTGAATATTATAATTTTCAGTTTAAATTCTTTTGATTATCTGACATATCACAAGCAACTTGGATAAGGTAAGATAATAAAAAAAATCGATTCGGCATCAGTACAAATATATAACACAAGCTGAATGGATGAATAGTTGTTTATAATGTCAAATGATAATTCTAATGCAACAACTTTGCAGCATTCATTTTGATTGGACAACGTCACATATTTAGGTAGCATCATTAGACAAGTGATGCTATGGGACGTATGCGCAAGCGCAGAACGCATATACCCCAAAATTTTAATAAATGTTTTTATGTTGTTTTCTGTCAGTTTCATTAGAATGCTAATGCGTTGACAGTAAAATTTGCGATCATTAAATCCCCAATTGATGCCGTCAGATCTTAAAATATAATTACAGTTATATCCTAAGTTACATATATATTCAGTGAAAATTAATACAATAAGAGCTGCACCAAAGTGCCAGCTCATAAGGTAACACTAACTGCCATCTTACACAAAGAATTTTTCTCACTCAGTGCCCACTAAAAAGTCCATTCTTAATGACTATGCGGTATGGGCTTTTCTCATTTTTAAAGGCTGTACGATAATCTGTAGTTGTTAATTTCTGAGTCATTTTGTCTCTTGTGGAGAGTTGTCTCATTGCATGCGTACCACATCTTCTTTTTTATATTTACTGTTTCTAACGCTAGTTGGAACCCCCAGGTTACTTGATGTTTGTAGAGCCTGGTTAATGGTTCATGCGATAATGCATTAATATTTTCCAGCTATTTCAAATTCATTACATGAAAATCACTGTTTTACAACACCGTTCACCTTGCCTATATGTTACAGAGCAGTGTTGTTTATAGCAACTGTAAATAATAAACACTACAGGCCAGCTAGCATTAGGCAGGAGGGTGACTGAGAACTAAAAGGTGCTTACAAAAGAAACAACATGTGTAAAGACTAAAGTGCATGATGTTATATTATTAACAATTAAAATGAAAACTTTTTTTTATATCATTTTTTACAAAACTTTTCTACATATGTCGTTGTAAATTACTAGTATGATACATAACTGCAGCCTATCTCTGGAATCTGACTGCTGCCCGGCAGATAAATACACTGCCAAGTAGTCCTCTGCAAACTTGTCAATTGCACATGACTGCACATCTTTACCAGCTTTTATGTCATTTATTAACTAAAACAAAAATGGCATTATTTTAATTCTTTATGCAGTTATGAGAACAATAATTTAACTGAACTTACAATTCATTAGGTACAGCAATGAGCATTATCATAGGAATATCTTGTCCCCCTCTCCTTGTGGGAAAAATTGGTGGATTATATAGGGAAACTAAGGGAATCACCCAAGAATGACTGTAGCTGACCCCTTCTTATGGCAATCAGAGCCCCTTCACCACTTTTAAAAGTTTCTGGATCAGCCACTGATTATCATTAATCCTCATTTTAGTTAAGAATCAAAACAAAATAGGTTTCTACAAACTTGTTTGAAGGGAAAATTATTACCTTGGGCACTTGTAAAAATTAAGGTTCATAATGACTTTTGTCAAATAGTATTTAGGGAGCTGCCTTTTTTTGGAGCGGGGGGGGGGGGGGGGGGTAGGATGAAATTTGAAAAAAGGCAGGATGAGAAACTCGGCAAAAAAGTAGGCAGGATGACAATTCATGTAAAAAAGGTCAGGATCAACTAAGAATAAAAAATGCAGGACGGAAAAGAGTGAAAAATAAAAATGCAGGACAGATTTTACAACTAAAAAAAATTACAGGACAAAAATTTTCATCCTATACAGCTACTTTTGCATAGGTACTATTTCTGTACTAAAAATCTGTAGTACTTGAAATTTACTTTTAATATTCAGTACTATTTTGTTACTTTAAAAATATTGTAATATTTAGATAAAATTGAGAATGGAAATGGGGAATGTGTCAAAGAGACAACAACCCAACCAAATTCAGTATAGTTTGTGATATCAATGCATTTTAGAAAGGATCAAGATTATAAATACTTGGATTTGTTAAAAAAAATTAAACCTATCAATTTCAGGTATATTTATCTGTGTTTTGTTTTAAACTGCTATTGTAATCATTAGCCAGTCCCCTGATGTTGTGATTTAGATATTCCAGCTTGTTCAGAAAATCACTTGACTTACTTGTAAATTATATATATATAATAATTTATGTCTAAACATGATTTAAATTTTATATATATTTGAAGAAAATTAGAGAGGAATCCAAAAAAAAAAATTATATTAATATTCTACAGCTAAAAAGATTTACCTTGAAAGCTAGATCAGTTTGGGCATTAAGCCATGGACTTCTTTTAAATTTTTCAAAATTTGGAAAAAATGGTGGGTTAAATACGACTTAAGTTTACTCGTATGAATCAATTTACATTGTCATTTTGGAACCTTTTAAAGCTGAATGGGCTTTGCTGATTATTGAAGGCCGTATGGTGACTTATATTTGTTAATTTCTGTGTAATTTTGTTCTGTTGTGGAGTTGTCTCATTTGCAATCATACCACATTTTTAACCGGATTTTTGTGACAAAAATGTCGGTTATTGATTTGGGGATGTACGGCGGTCGGGCGGGCGGTCGGTCGGTCGGGCGGGCGGGCGGGAATCAAATGTTGTCCGTGCATTAACTCATGAACCGTTCAACCAAAGCTTTTAAAATTTTAATATGTTGTTACTGACAACTAAATAAAGGTCAAGTTCAATAATGGCGATTTTGACTTTTACCGTTCAGGAGTTATGGTTCTTGAAAGATTGAAAAATGGAGTTTCCATTCGTGTCCCTGCATTTACGCATGAACTGTTCTACCTAAGCTTTCCAAATTTTAATATGTTGTTACTGATGACAAAATGGAGATCAAGTCCAATAATGGCGATTTTGACTTTTACCGTTCAGGAGTTATGGTTCTTGAAAGATTGAAAAATGGAGTTTCCAGTCGTGTCCGTGCATTTACGCATGAACTGTTCTACCTAAGCTTCCCAAATTTTAATATGTTGTTACTGATGACAAAATGGAGGTCAAGTTTAATAATGACGATTTTGACTTTTACCGTTCAGGAGTTATGGTTCTTGAAAGATTGAAAAATGGTGTTTCCAGTCGTGTTTGTGCATTTACGCATGAACTGTTTTACCAAAGCTTCCCAAATTTTAATATGTTGTTATTGATGACAAAATAGAGGTCAAGTTCAATAATGACGATTTTGACTTTTACCGTTCAGGAGTTATGGTTCTTGAAAGATTGAAAAATGGTGTTTCCAGTCGTGTCCGTGCATTTTCTCATGAACCATTCAACCAAAGCTTTTGAAATTTTTATATGTTGTTACTGATGGCAAATTAGAGGTCAAGTTCAATAATGACGATTTTGACTTTTACCGTTCAGGAGTTATGGTTCTTGAAAGATTGTGAAATGGCGTTTCCATTCACGTTGTTGCATTTACTCATGAACCATTCAATCTAAGCTTTTCAAATTTTAAGATGTTGATACTGATGACAAAATGGAGGTCAAATTTGATATTGACGATTTTCACTTTCACCATTCATCAGTAATGGTTCTTGTGATATTGCCAGGACACAAATAAATATTAATAAATCCGGTTTGCTGTCGTTGTGACAGCCTCTTGTATTTTATTTGTATTTGCCTGACAGCTTGTTTTTATAATAGTTTATAACTTACTACCAAATTCCTGTATCCTATCGAAATGGATAGAATATAAAACCCTAGCATTGTCTTCACTGCTATTAGTAATTTTAAAAAAGATTTCTTTCAATAGCATGATTTTCTTTTTCTTTTCTAGGTCTTGAACTGCTTTGGCAATGGTGTGAATGCCTTGGTTAATTGTTTTAAGCGTTGTTAATCTACACCCATCAGTTGTGCCCTGCAATGCTCTAAATATCTGAAAAACATGAAATGCATCTATTCTATATATTAAAAATTGTTCATCTGATGAACGGTTAGCCAATAATAAAGATGCTGCTGTTATGGCATGCGACAATGAAATGATGAATTTTATAAAAATGCAGTATGTCTGACCACATACTAGTCATATAGACCAAAATCCACTGATAAATCAGCGTATGATTTGACATTTGAAAGAGTGGTTGATATTATAGACAGAGCCTTTATTCGTGACAAAAAGTCTTCTATTGTCATCACTTTTGTACCAGTCTTGTTTACCTGATAAATTAAGTAAGACCTACTGTAATTCCTCTAAGCTTAAGGCTAACCTCGAGAAGCACTTCATTCAACAATATATGTACATGTATGTTGGTTACTATGTTATTCGTATTATAACATATTTGGCTAACATATGATTAAAAGATGTTATTTTCTGTGAATATTACTCTGAAATAGTCGGTTTATATTGCGACATAAGTAAAGACATATCGAATTTTAATACATACACTTAGGGACGACATCAAAAGTTCAATGTAAGATAAAAAACTTAATTCACATAGTTTTTTCATTGACCTCCCCACCCCCCTCTTAACTTAATTTGGGAAAAATTGATTTACCAATAGGGATATATGTAAAAATCTATTTTAGATATACAAAACTTGCAGAATTTTAACCCCCCACCCCCCAAACTATTTGATTTAAGTTTTTTTATCCTACATCGATCTTTTGATGCCGTCCCTTATAATGTCAACTTTCTTTAATGAAATTCGGACCCCGTTGGAAATGGATGCAGCTTGGTCTATGGTAAAAACTAGGGGGTTTAACAAAATCCCTCTTCTAAGGCACCTCAGTTTGATTAAGTGGACTCCATATATTCGTTATCTAAAATAAGGAATTAAAATGTATAATTTAAAATAATTGTTTAGAAAATAACAATTACAATGAGATAGCAGCTTATCAACCCACAAAAATTTGAAACAAAAATTGTAAAAGTAAAACTGAATATAAATTTGAAAACCAACTGTAGTCCTGCTGGAAAACAGGGCTTTTTTTTAAAACAGACATACTGCAATACGGGTCTGCTCATTACTGAAGGCTGTACATTAGCCTTAAGCTGACGATAACTTCTATGTCATTAAATCTACCTGGTTTGAAACGCTAATGTAGCATTCTTTTCTTGTCTATACCAGCCAGCACCTCCCACTTCCTGATGATGACATGTTTTCTTCATAAAAGTCCTTGAAGTACTGCCAAAAATTAGCAGTCACTTCAAGGACTTCACATGAGTCTAGCATATTTTTCTTATGAAAAAAAGATCTCTGTAAAAATAATGAAAAAAATAAATAAATTAGCTAATTTCAAGGTTCTATATTTTTAGGGTTTTCTAATTCATCTGGAAGTCGTTGAGCAGATAGATCTTGACCTGATAAACAATGTTACCCAATGTCAGATTTGCTCTTAATACTTTGGTTTTTTGAGTTATATGCCAAAAACTGCATTTTACCCCTATGTTATATTTTTAGCCATGGCAGTCATCTTGGTTGGTTGGCCGGGTCAACGGACACATTTTTAAACTAGATACCCACATGAGGATTGTGGCCAAGTTTGGTTAAATTTGGCCTAGTAGTTTTGGAGAAGATTTTTCTAAAAGTTAACGACGACGGACGCCAAGTGATGAGAAAAACTCAAAAACGAATGGACAACTGTCATCTTTTTGATTTGGTACAGGCATTTTCAATTGTTGAAAAAGGTAAATTAAACCTGGTTTTATAGCGCTAAACATCTCACTTTGTGTGACAGTCTAATCAAAATCCGTTATATTTACATTGATGTGTGAACTAAACGACCAAAACTAAATAGTCAAAATATGGATACAGCAGTCACCATCGTCATTTTTAAAGAAACAAATGTTTCGCGTTTCAAATTATACGATCATGCAAAACCTTGAAAACACACGCCTTGGCTTAAGTTATATTGAAAGAAATAATTATTCAATTACTCTCTTGATTTAAATGAGAAAAGATCACAAATAAGCAGAAACTAAACTAACTTTTTTAATTCCACACCAATATTGGTACTTAAGATTGGGTTGAGAAAAGGTAACGCTTTGATCGATTTGATCATTATGTATTCTAGTTTAGAGTTCATTCTAATTATAATGAGGTCATTGAATTACTTCGTGTTTTTTTTCATATTTTGAAGTACAAAAAGTAATGCTGTTTACAATTTAGTACAGTGGTATTGTATTAGAGCATTTCTCCCTACACATGAGATTGATGTAGCATTTGCAGCTGGACGTTTACACAAATCAATCCACCAACCCATTCATTATGTGTCTTTAAGCTATAAAAAAAGTATCAATTTACTTTTACAATTAGTCGTATAAGTTAAAGTTTCCGTTCTGATACAAACAAGCATATCGAATTGTAAACCCTGCTGTAAGGAAAGATAAATACATTTTACAGCATTTGTGTTTTTTTATACCAGCAAGATCTTAAAAAATCCTCACTCAAGTTTTAAATAGTTTCCTTGGTTCTGGATAAAAGCTTTGAAGATTTTTTTTAACCATTCAAATAGAAAAAAATATCATCGGTCCGACATTTAAAAAGCACCCTGCCACTTTTAATATCATTACTTCAAAAAGTTCTGGTTTGAATTCGGGAAGAAAACTATCTGCTTAATCAATTCAAATATTTTCACGGTCTCTGAAACCATCAATACGTAATTTGCTCCAAAAAGTCTTATAATATATTAGACCCTTTCTAATTTTTTGGGAGTTCATAAAATACATTTCTTTACATATATGAACGATATCGACAAACGTTTGCAAATATAAAACACACATTTGACAGCATTTACATTGGTTGCAAATGTTTTATAAACTGCGGGCTCTCAAAACTTTGCATACGTCTGTAAAGATGTGTTGCAAATATCAATATTTATCAAAATAAGTACAATACTGGAAAGTAGAATTATATATATATAGTAAATAAAATGCATTTCTTTACAGACATGAACGATATCGACAAACGTTTGCAAATATTACACAAACATTGGTTGTAAATGTTTTATAAACCGCGGTCTCTCAAAACTTTGCATACGTGGGTAAAGATATGTTGCAAACATAAATATTTATCAAAGTAACTATAATACTGGAAAGTAAAAGTAAATAAAATGCATTTCTTTACATTCATGAACGATATCGACAAACGTTTGCAATTATTACACAAACATTTGACAGCATTTACATTGGATGTAAATGTTTTATAAACCACGGTCTCTCAAAACTTTCCACACGTCTGTAAAGATATATTGCAAAAAAACTACAATAACTACAATACTGTATAAGAACATAAAATACATTTCTTTACATGTATGAACGATATCGACAAACGTTTGAAATTTTACACAAACATTTGACAGCATTTACATTGGTTGTTAATGTTTTATAAACCGTTGTCATTCAAAACTTTGCAGACGTCTGTAAAGATATTTTGCAAATATCATTATTTATCAAAATAACTATAATACTGGAAAGTATTAGTAAATAACATACATTTCTTTACATACATATTGACCAACAATCAAGCCAAATTACATGTACAGTGGATGTCCATGATGAGTTAAACGCATCAGTTTATAGTCAAGAGTCCGATTTTAATGTACCCGCCGCGGGCGTTGAAAGTTTGTTACATGTACTTGATAATGGAAATTACACCCTTTTTAATGTAGAGGAAATTGAGCTAGATACAAACTGGAACTCAGAGATTGGGGACATTTTTACAATCCCTCCTGCTACAAAAAAGCCTAAAACATCATCTTCAATTACATCACATAGAATTCTGACTAGTGATACAGTTATCCAAATAAAAAGAGAGAAACTTGAGGAAAAACAAAGAAAAGAAAAACAGAAGGAAAACAGAAAAATTAAAGCTGAGGAACAAAAAGAAAGAAGTTAAGAAAGAAGTAAAGAAAGTGCTGAAAAATCAAAATATAAAATAGTAGAATAATGCTATAATACAAGAATACAAAACCATAATTACTTCAATTTATTCAGCAATAATATATTCTCTATCTATATTACTAGAAACTAGATGAGTTTGAATCCCTTCTTGGTATCTTTCACATGTTTTTTTTATAAACATAAACGAGTAGAACAATTAGATTCTTAGTACTGTCGATTAATCGGTGAATGAACTGTCTTCAACCATGAGTAATTTACAGTTATGTTTTCACGGCGAGTTTTTAAATATTTATGTAAAAGTAAAAAGATGCTCGATTGCAAATGAGGCAACTCTCCAACAAGACCAAACATGCCAATACCGTACGGTCACGGTGTTTTTTAAAACTATTTTTCATACTATTGGAATCTTTAAAATTACCAGTTGTCATGTGAACTATTATTTCATAATATACATGATACCCATGTAGCTACGTAGACGTCTCTTTGATTTAGCAGAATGCAACCTCTAGATGCTCTTGGAATGTTAATACATTGCTTCATAGTTGCTGTCTCATGGATTGATAGGTTGGTTATAAAAGAAAGGCAAAAGATAGAAACCAAAGGGACTTCAAACTCATAAGTCAAACACAAACCGACAATTTCATGGCTAAAAAGAAACAGACAGACAGACAAACAAAAGTACACAAAACAAAACAAAAAATACACTACAAAAAAAAAATGGGTGATCTTAGGTAATTCAGCGGTTGTCGTTGGTTGCTGTGTTATATATTTGTTTTTCGTTCATTTTTTTGTACATTAATAAGGCAGTTAGTTTTCTCGTTTGAATTGTTTGGCATTTGTCATTTCGGGGCCTTTTATAGCTGAATGCGGTATGGGCTTGGCTCGTTGTTGAAGGCCTTACGGTGACCTATAGTTGTTAATTTCTGTGTCATTTGGTCTCTTGTGAAGAGTTGTCTCATTGGCAATTACAACAAATCTTCTTTTTTTTTATATTAGGTGCTAGTTGGGTAAACAGAACCTGCTCCACATTTGACACCCGTCGTTTTGCTCATGTTAGTACAACACTGGTAATAATTCGGTAGGTCACATTCGGGAAAAGGGAAATGTGTTAATACAAATAATCCTGATATACAGAAAAATGCCCATCAAGCCCTACTGTACACTTGGTACGGGAATTTTTGCTGTGTTTATGACCCATTGGTGGCCTTGAGTTGTTTTGTAAATTTTTGGTCGGGTTGTCTCTTTGACACTTTCCGTTTTCATTCTTCATTCTTATTGATAAAAAAATATTTCTGCTAACCGATCACTGTGTACACGCTTGGATTGTTTTGTGGATGTCAGTATTAATTGGAGAAGAAAGCTGGAGTGTCCCAAGAAAGGTTCGGTGCATAATAATTTTTTTTCTTTCATTTTTTGCATACCTGTATTTTTTTTTATTTTCCACCTGCCTTGAGCTAATCAATCAGTTTCATTAATTATCAGGCCCAAATATTGGTTTTCAACCCCCCCCCCCCCCCCCCCCTCCCGAATATCAAAAATGGCCTTGCCTAAAGATTGGCTCGAAGGTACCTGTACGAGCAGGCATCAGACTGTTGTCACCTTTGCCAGTAGGTTCAGAAACCCCAGTTTAACCTTTTGATATATTAGCTAATACATAACAATGAACAAGTTTATTCAACAATAGAAACTTTAAGAATATAAATAAGAAGATGTCTATGAGTGCCAATGAGACAAGTTCACTCTTCATCCAAGTCACAATGTATAAAAAGTTAACAATTATAGGTCAAAGTACGGCCTTCAACACGGAGCCATTTATGTTTGTCTTGATATGTATGGATCTGAAGACCAATGGTCGAATTTCCCCCCTATTTATTCGTATACTTTCGGGATTTTTCAAAAGAAACAAGGTAATCAAAGAGCTGAAAGCTCTGAAGAAAAATGACGCCACTGTCTCTAATATTGGGGATATTTTTTATGCAAGTCTTGATTTTCACATACCATAATTAGTTTAACAATGCAACATGTCTCGTAAGCATATAATTGATATTCGTATATGTGTGTGTGAAGTGAAGGTGACAACTGGGTGTTTTTTTTTTAGACAAATGAATAGGTCAATACTACCTGAATTGTACAAATAAATACCGTAGAAAGGCTTGTATATTTCTCACGGGTACATAGTCTGAACCCCCTTCTCCCACAAAATTTTAAGTAAATAATATTTCTGTTACTGTTATCAAAGGTCTTATGAAACTCAGGTAATTTCAAACATTTGTTAAAGAATTCTAGTCAAACCGGCACCTGGTTTAATTTGCACCTGTACAAATCGGCACCTGATATAGTCAATTCGTCACCCATGTTAAATATATATTTTTGAGAGTATTTTAAGCAAAAAGAGCAAAAAAAAAGTAAGGAGTTGCCAGATTTTTTTTCAGTATTTAAGCAAAAAGAGTTTAATACTAACTTTCACATTTTTAGGTGTTCATGTACATTTTGTATATATATTTTTTTCTCAACAAAATAACTTTTTTTGTGTATTTTTAATCATATATATGAGAAGTCCAAATAATTATTACGTCTGGCAAGGCTTTTTTAATTTTATTCTGGGACATCTTCCTATGACCACAAGTCTATGTTAATTTTTTTCTGGGACGCCTTCCTACGAATCACGTAGGAAGGCATTCCAGAAAAAAAAAATTAGCCTTGCCAGACGTCATAATTATTTGGGCTAATATATGAGATATTGGATATTTTTTATGCATTATTTTAACCAGTTGAGCATTTTACAGCCAGCCCATCATCACCAGCCCAGTAGCCAGTACTTTGGTACTGGCATGAAAATATGGATTTTTTGTGTTATTAAAATTTGCTGTTACAAAATATTAGAAATTACTATAAATTAAGGAATGTATCCCCCTCATGCAAAGCTCTAATTCCTTTCACGGATTTAGCTATACTTTTTGGACCTTTTGGATTATAGCTCTTCATCTTTTATATAAGCTTTGGATTTTAAATATTTTGACCACGAGCATCACTAAAGAGACATGTATTATCGAAATGCGCATCTGGTGCAAGAAAATTGGTACCGTTAATTTTATTACTACCACCGGGTCGATGCCTCTGCTGGTGGACTTTTTAAGCTTCATGTAATTAGATAATTGAATTAATATTGATAATTGCTCTTCAATAAGCATTATGTGGTACTTTCTGAAAAGGGGGAGTGAATGGTTTAGTAAGGGAATATATGATCAGTGTCTGACAGAAAACACAATAGGACAATCTCAAAGATGTTTTATTTAACCCATTAATTTAAAATATACATTCACTGATTGATTGATTTGAAATTGTGTATTAAATGCAGCCAACATGACTTATTTTACTTCATGTTGTATGTTTTTCAATGTGTCACAGCTTACCATCATAACCAAATAACATAGATTTTTTTGTTTTTGTTATAAAACTTGTTTCACGATCATAGAAATTATACTTGTTCTGAATGCTGTATTTCATACATCAAATGTTACTAGATGGCCAATATTTCCAATACGGACTGGCAATGATGTGAATATAGGGTCAATATTTCCAATGCGGACTGGTAAAGAATACTGAATTACATGCACAATATGTTTACATGTAATTCAGAATCCATTGCCAGTCTGTATTGTAAAATATTGGACTGGACCGAAAAACAATATAGATCACATGATTTGAATGACCAGGACGATGTCACCAGTATGACACATGCCGTTTCTGTAGTTTAAGGTCTGATTTAAAATTTCCTTTTCTACCATGTAAAAATTTTAAAAAATGAATTAGGCCAGTAAAGTTGAAAGTCTTGACGCTTTTATAAATCAAATAATAAAAGAGTAGGTCCGGTTATGGCCGATTTTGGCCTCAAATTTCAGGTTCATCTAACGAAAGTTTTGGGACACTTTTTAAACACTTTTAAAAGTGTCTATTTCAATTATTTAATGTGAAAGATTTTAGCTGAATTAGTCATTAAAAACGCTCTGCTTAATGCTTAAATATGAAAAATCTATCAAATATGCCAGAAACGTCTCTCTGTAGATGGTTTTGTCAAAAATGGAAGTGGCCGCATCCGTGTTCATTCTCAACCTTTATATATGTTTTGTATTATCATCAAATACAACTTACATTTCAATATTATTAATGAACACGAATGCGGCCACCTTCGTTTTAAACGGAAACCGTCATATTTATGTAGTAGAAGCATTTTACCTTCCAAAATAAGGCTTAAAGATTACATTTTCACAATTTTATAAAACTGCTATATTTATGGGCCAAAAAGGGGTCTTACTGAACCTACTTTGATGCAACATTTTCACAAACTTGTGCAGTTTCCAGTAATGGTTGACAAATTTGCATACATGTAAATATTATTAATTAATGTGGGCATGAATTTCAGCCTCTGCTGGTAGTTGACCTGAGATGATTTATACAGCAGGATCCGCTACATTTGTAGTCAACGATAGAATTTTTTAGTTTCTTATTGTATTGCTTATTGATTAGATCTAGATTTTTCCTTTTAGGAAGTAATGTCTCCAATCTGTATAGCATAACTGGAATGATACATGTTTTAACTAAACTGATTGCCGTAACCTGATCTAATCCATTTTCGCCATGTAGACCAGATGCCATTAAGCTATATAGAGATCTCGTTGCTTTTTTAAGATTTTCTTCAATTGTGACAGATGCTAAATTTTTAAATGCTACTTGAATGCCAATATGTGATATTTTTTTAATTTAGACCCAAAAAAATCACAACCCTTATTTTTAAGAAATATTTTTTTTGTATTTCTTAAAATAATAAAGGAAATCAATTACCAAAAATAAAGAAATTTGGAAATTTTTACTTTACCGCTCTTTTGTTATACGACTGCATGGTCCTTAGGAAGAACTATACTTAACAGAGAGGATGACAATCTTTGTTGGTTGCAAATGGTACCCTTCACGCTGGCAGTAATCTAATGCTATATTACCCATCGCTTATTAAGGCTATATCGTCGGCACAGGTGGGGGCTCAGCATGATATAGACCCAATTTTTCTGCCAAGGTTAGAGTCTTCAAGATGGTTAAGTAGTTGGTTTATATATATTTATATAAGTCGGCGCTTAAGGTTCCACCTTGTTTTACACCTTGTTTAATATTGAAAGATTCTGATAGCTGTCCATTCCATTTAATTTTGGCAGTTGCATTTGTATAAAGACTATAAGTAGTACCGATTGTTCTGATAGTCCGAGATGTTATAATTCCCGTAGCATGTTGGAGTGACGAACCACATGAAAGGCAGACTTTGCATCAAGCATTTATATGATAATTGTTTTCTTTAGATCCCTTTTCTCTCTTTCGAATTCACTTGTCATAAGTGTAGCAGAGTTTTCAGTAAAGCCTCGTTGAAGTGGGTTTTGTTCATCTAAATTTTGATCCCCGTAGGGTCACTTGGTATTCTCCCGACCGGCAGTAAAACGCTTGCTGAAGTGGGGCGTCCGTTTGGCTGTGCGGGATGTATCAAGTTCGCAGTCACGTCCGGTCAGAAGGGGGACGTTAAATCCGATGCTTCGTGTAAAGAGTGTGCCACGCTCTTTGCACGTTAAGAACCCTTGCAAAAACTCTGTGAGGGGTCCGTAGGTGGCCTGTTACAAGGGAAAATTTCTGTCCCTATCCAATAAACCCTCATTTCCCAGTGGCAGTCCAAATTTCCCCGATAGCCCTATAGTATCAACCTACCTATTGTATTAATGGTGAACTTGTTCTCGTCCTGAATATGCATGAAATATTTGCCACTGGACGTTAAGCAATCAACTATCATCATGTTATACTATATGCTTCGGAAACTTTCTCAACAAGACCAGAAGCTGCATAAAAATCATCAACCGACGTCAAAGATCGATCAAATTTTTATAAATTTTTATGTGACATCCTTGTCCTTGTTTGTAATATCCATGGAATATTTGCCACTATTTTAACAATAATCGATCAAATTTTCATTAATTTGTTAATTATAACACAAACAATATCAACGTACTCTTTTCTGATATGTACTGATGCTCAATATACTCGGGAATGACTGGCGCAATATGTTGAAATGTGGAATATGCTGACTCCATATTTTCGCTACTAGGAAGGTGAGGTCACTAGCTAAACTGTCCTTTGGCAACATTGTTGTCTAGATGGTTCCCTGAAATTCTGTTTTCATAGGCACACATGATGGTATTTGTTTTGGTTATAGATTGTCATATTCCTGACTGTTTGTACGCATACCAACATTATCTCCTACAAAGTTAAAGCCAGGGTGCATTAAATCGCTGTACTGATGCAAATCATTTTCCGCGTTGGAAAGTTCAAGAATTCGTTGTACCGTTGTATCAGCATCTCCATTGACCAAATTAATGGACTCTTTGATTATCTGTATGTTCTAAAGTAACAAAAATTAGTGTGACGTTTCAGTTGTTACTAGTTCTTGCATGACAACAAGATTCTTGTCCCAGTCATTCCCTAACTTGTCTGCCAAACTTAGCGTTGATTGGTAGCTTAAGCAGTCATATGTGGCATTCCGAAAAAAATGCCGACTTTTTGAACCCCCTTCCCACAAAATAAAGCTATTAAAATGTTGAAAAACATTTACATCTTTGCTGTACAGTGTTAAAAGTTGCCTGATATTAAAGCTTCCACCTTTTTATGCTTATTAAACTGATGTGCTGGGTTTGCTACCGATGCCTCAAGTGATTTAAAAAAAAATAGGAGCCGTATGTCTCCATTCATCTATAACTCAGGTAAAAATATTTCATTGCACAAGCAGTAGGGTCATTAAACAAACCAACACATGTTTCTGGTTTGAGTTATGGTTTCATGGGAAAACAAACCTATCTTTTTTTTTTTGCCAGAGGAGAAGAAATCAGAAAATATTTGTTTTTGAGCTGTGCTTAGTCTTGATGTAAAATGCACACATTGTTCATCATAAAAAATAAAATTGAGAAAGGAAATGGTGAATATGTCAAAGCGACAACCACCCGACCATAGAGCAAACAACAGCCGAAGGCAACCAATGGGTCTTCAATGTAGCGAGAATTCCCGCACCCGTAGGTGTCCTTCAGCTGGCCCCTAAAATATGCATAATAGTACAGTGATAATGGACGTCATAGTAAACTCCGAATTATACACAAGAAACTAAAATTTAAAATCATACAAGACTAACAAAGGCCAGAGGCTCCTGACTTGGGACAGGCGCAAAATTGCGGCGGGGTTAAACATGTTTATGAGATCTCAACCCTCCCCCTATACCTCTAGCCAATGTAGAAAAGTAAAAGAATAACAATACGCACATTAAAATTCAGTTCAAGAGAAGTCCGAGTCCGATGTCAAAAGATGTAACAAAAGAAAATAAATAAAATGACAATAATACATAAATAACAACAGACTACTAGCAGTTAACTGACATGCCAGCTCCAGACCTCAATTAAACTGATTGGAAGATTATGTCTTCATCATATGAATATCAGGTACAATCCCTCCCTTTAGGGGTTTAGTATCATACTATCATAAAATATATGAGAAGAACATAACCCGTGTCATGCCAAGAACTGTTTTTTTAGAAATAAATGTGTTTAGTTCTGATGCAAAGACCCTATCAGTGAATCAATGTTAAAGCCAAAATATGCAATCTTTAATGACCTGACAACAGTATCGTAACTATATCCCCTTTTAATAAGTCTATTTAAAGGTTTTGTTAGTTTCTGAGGAGAATACTGACATTTTTGTGCTTTATAAAGAATATTTCCATAAAATTTTGGATGTGAAATACCTGAACGTATAAGATGTCTGCATGTTGAGTTATATTTACGAATTATTTCCTTATAACGGTGATAAAATTTAGTAAATGTTTTGACCAGTTTGTGATATCGAAAACCCTGGTGTAATAATTTTTCAGTAATACATAAATTTCTCTCGCTAAAATCTAATACATTGTTACATACACGAGCGAATCGTACAAGTTGAGATATATAAACACCATAAGATGGTGACAAGGGAACGTCACCATCTAAAAATGGATAATTAACAATAGGAAATGAAAAATCATCTCTTTTATCATAAATTTTTGTATTAAGCTTCCCGTTTATGATATAGATATCAAGATCGAGGAAAGGGCAGTGGTCATTGTTATCATTAGCTTTATTTAAAGTAAGTTCTACAGGATATATTTCTTTAGT
The DNA here is from genome assembly GCF_963676685.1 of Mytilus edulis. Classification (NCBI taxonomy): domain Eukaryota; kingdom Metazoa; phylum Mollusca; class Bivalvia; order Mytilida; family Mytilidae; genus Mytilus; species Mytilus edulis. The sequence goes on from NC_092354.1 coordinate 29,009,914, forward strand.
ATACATACTGAAGTCGTCATTATTTAGAGCCAATATATCATCCAAATATCTAAAAGTATTGTTAAATTTTTGTATCAAATGTTGTTTTGATGGGTCTTTGCTAATTTTAGTCATAAATTGTAACTCATAACAATACAAAAACAGGTCCGCAATAAGTGGTGCACAGTTAGTCCCCATTGGAATTCCAATAACTTGACGATATACGGAATCTCCAAAGCGAACAAAAATGTTATCAAGTAAAAATTCAAGTGCATAAATAGTATCAAAGCATGTCCAATTGACATAGTTCTTTTGTTTATTGCTACTAAAAAATGATCTAAAAGAGTTTGAACATATGTACTCGCATTCCGACTTTTTAAATGCCCAGTTAATTAGGGATGTGAATTTTTTCTTAATAAGAATATGAGGCAAATCATGTATTATTATACTAGTTTTGTCTTGCCTCCAAGAGGAATGGAGGTAATTTTGTTTGTTGACTTTGTAAATTAAAGAACAGAAATCTGTGCTGTCATGTATATATATATATTATCAATACAAGGTCAATAATTAACTAAAGGCTCCCAGATTTTACTACACAGGTGTTAAAAACGTTAACACTACAGATAAAAATCAAACTAATTTCCCACTTGAGCTCATCAATATTAATCTCTTATGAGGGAGGGTAACAAAATCCTGGGCTTTAAAACACTAAATCCCGAGGTCCCGAAATTTAAATAAACTTAATCCCGACATCCCAAAATTCGAAAAAAAGAGTTCTTGTATCCAGAAATGGTCATACCAGAAATCCCAGGGTCCAATTAAAGGTCCTATCCCCCTCTATATATAGCCAGCAAACTTAAGAAATGCATTGCAATTCATATAATTTTTCAGATTCTTGAAACAACAGAAGAATTAGAGGGATATAGTGTTGACTTAGTCAAAGGTTTTAAAGAGCCAGAACTAAGAACAATTGGTGAGGGAAAACTGTTGGAAATATGCACTCGGCTAACTATTTCTAATGTACAGATCAAAAAGGTATGTTTAATCTTGAAATGTCAAATAGGACTATTCGATTAAAATGTTTGTGGGAGGATAGCAAGGAATTTTCAAATATCCTTACAACCAAGAACCATTGTGTAGATTATTTTGCATAATGGTAATACATCCATACTGAACTAGAGGCTCTAAAGAGCATGTGTCACTCATCTTGGTCTATGTGCTGTTAATAATTTGCTGCCCCTGAATTGAAAATTTCAAGGAAATTTTGCTGGTTTGTTTATTATCTTGAATATTATTATAGATACAGATAAATTGTATACAACAATAATGTTCAGCAAAGTAATTTTGATGGCCATAATGTTGGGAAACAGAAATCGTCGAAATTAGTGAGTATTTTCTATGAGTTGTTACTACCCATTAAGAAGGAATAAAGCTATCCTCTTTTTATGTGGCTCAAGTTGTTTCCGGTGATCGATGCATAATTAATGTGGCTCAAGTTGTTTCCGGTGATCGATGCATAATTAATATGCCATTGATTTTTGTTTTGAAATCAGAAGAAACATGTGCAACTTCGTCATTTGATGGCCACATTCATCAGTATGATAATGGTTGGCTACTTTGCTTCGATAGCTGGGGAGAGTTTACGATTGAAAAACTGCTTTTAGCAGAGGCACGTGTATTTTTTCAAGAATTTAATACTGGAAGCTGCAGGTGAGGGAACTTTAGAAAAAAAAATCTGACCCTAATTTTTGTTAAAAAAAAAATAATGTAGACTGCACATGAAGAGAAAAAATAAACTGGCCCATAGTTTAGCCAAAAAAAAAAAAAAAAAATCAAAGAAATTTTCTTCCAGTATCATGTACTTGTAGTTGTATACGGCATTTAACTATAAAGCTACCACTCAGTGACTGTGTATCATCAGAACACCGGTTATAGGTACTAACCAAGCAGGTGTGATCGATTTTGGTGGCCTCACACGGTATCGAAAATCTTTGTTTTGTTCACATAATATCAATGTGTACCTCAATCTGTCAATCTAAACCTAATTGTTGTTTTTAGAAATGATTTGTTGGTAGGTTTATGATAAATGATGTCTTATTATTTTCCCAAAAGAAGAACGAATATTTAAAAACATGTGCAAATACTTGTTAAAGAATTTGGCACTCGTCTCATTCGATATAATTCTGTATTTATTGCAATAAAATTGAGAAAGGAAATGGTGAATATGTCAAAGCGACAACCACCCGACCATAGAGCAAACAACAGCCGAAGGCAACCAATGGGTCTTCAATGTAGCGAGAATTCCCGCACCCGTAGGTGTCCTTCAGCTGGCCCCTAAAATATGCATAATAGTACAGTGATAATGGACGTCATACTAAACTCCGAATTATACACAAGAAACTAAAATTTAAAATCATACAAGACTAACAAAGGCCAGAGGCTCCTGACTTGGGACAGGCGCAAAATTGCGGCGGGGTTAAACATGTTTATGAGATCTCAACCCTCCCCCTATACCTCTAGCCAATGTAGAAAAGTAAAACAATAACAATACGCACATTAAAATTCAGTTCAAGAGAAGTCCGAGTCTGATGTCAAAAGATGTAACAAAAGAAAATAAATAAAATGACAATAATACATAAATAACAACAGACTACTAGCAGTTAACTGACATGCCAGCTCCAGATCTCAATTAAACTGATTGAAAGATTATGTCTTCATCATATGAATATCAGGTACAATCCCTCCCGTTAGGGGTTTAGTATCATACTATCATAAAATATATGAGAAGAACATAACCCGTGTCATGCCAACAACTGTTTTTTTAGAAATAAATGTGTTTAGTTCCGATGCAAAGACCCTATCAGTGAATCAATGTTAAAGCCAAAATATGCAATCTTAATGACCTGACAACAGTATCGTAACTATATCCCCTTTTAATAAGTCTATTTAAAGGTTTTGTTAGTTTCTGAGGAGAATACTGACATTTTTGTGCTTTATAAAGAATATTTCCATAAAATTTTGGATGTGAAATACCTGAACGTATAAGATGTCTGCATGTTGAGTTATATTTACGAATTATTTCCTTATACCGGTGATAAAATTTCGTAAATGTTTTGACCAGTTTGTGATATCGAAAACCCTGGTGTAATAATTTTTCAGTAATACATAAATTTCTCTCGCTAAAATCTAATACATTGTTACATACACGAGCGAATCGTACAAGTTGAGATATATAAACACCATAAGATGGTGACAAGGGAACGTCACCATCTAAAAATGGATAATTAACAATAGGAAATGAAAAATCATCTCTTTTATCATAAATTTTTGTATTAAGCTTCCCGTTTATGATATAGATATCAAGATCGAGGAAAGGGCAGTGGTCATTGTTATCATTAGCTTTATTTAAAGTAAGTTCTACAGGATAAATTTCTTTAGTATACATACTGAAGTCGTCATTATTTAGAGCCAATATATCATCCAAATATCTAAAAGTATTGTTAAATTTTTGTATCAAATGTTGTTTTGATGGGTCTTTGCTAATTTTAGTCATAAATTGTAACTCATAACAATACAAAAACAGGTCCGCAATAAGTGGTGCACAGTTAGTCCCCATTGGAATTCCAATAACTTGACGATATACGGAATCTCCAAAGCGAACAAAAATGTTATCAAGTAAAAATTCAAGTGCATAAATAGTATCAAAGCATGTCCAATTGACATAGTTCTTTTGTTTATTGCTACTAAAAAATGATCTAAAAGAGTTTGAACATATGTACTCGCATTCCGACTTTTTCTGATAGAAGGCCACTGTGGGTGTGTATTAAGTATGGCTGTATCAATAATTTGCATTGGAATCTTTCATGCATATATTTTTTTCGATATTTTATTCCGAATAGAAGCGTTGTGTATGGGTGTTAGCTGATCACATAAATCAGTTTGTATGGTGCATAGTTTAAAATAAGTAGCTGCATACCATACACACAGACACAATTTTCATACTTGTATACTACCCAAAAGGTTTCAAGGAATGAATAATCACAGGTAGGTTTATGATTGGTAACTTTTTTTTGCCCTGTATTGGCTTTCTTTCAGGTAAAATCATTTGATCAAGATAATTTTCTAATGTGTATTGACAATTGTATTAGAAGTAAACTTGAACCAACCACAGCGTTATCAAAAAAAAAAATTGCAACATTTTCAGCATGCTTTGCCACTTTTGAGATAATTCATTTATATGTTACCTTTAAACGAATATATTATAAAAATAATTTTATAGAATTTAACACCAATACTGACATCGTTTTAGTTATAATTTTTCAACATTTCACTGTGTTCATGCTGTAGCCTATGACTTACAAACGGCCAAACTTTGCACCAGAGAAACATCATGCTACTGTGACACATGCTTGAAAGGGAAATTCTGTGAATCCTGGAATAGACAGATATATGAAGGTAACACAAATCTTAACAGTTACACAGAAGAAACAGTCACACAAAACGAATTGCAAGAAAGTAATGAGATCCAAAATGAAGATTATCATGAAATAATAATAGTCGAAGTGTCAGTGGCTAACTTTATTGCATGTGTTTATGAAGGTCGGTGGTACATCGGGAAATTTTAGATATGGACGACGAAGATGTACAGGTTACCTTTCTCGAAAGAGCGAAAGCTATGTTCAGGTGGGCAACTTCACCCGACACGATATGGTGCAAAAAAATCAGACGTCTTTTATAAACTTGATCATCTAGAGCCTTCCGGCAAGAGCAAACGCTTTTGGAAAATAAGCCTAGAGGACAGAACTAGAATTGAGAGCAACTTTGAAGCTCATGAAATGAACACAATTAAATAAAACATATTTGTTGAATTGTTTAACATGTTTGATGCATAATTTTTGCATTTTGATATATTCAATGCAAATGTGCTTTAGTTACACATAATTTTATCCTAAAATCAAAATTATGAAAGTATTCATTAATTAACTTATACCTTCTCTGCATTGTCTTGGCAAAAACATCATTGCCCAATCTGTATGTGCTTTCTACTTTCTTGTTGCGAATATTGCTTATTAAATTTGCTTGGAAGGAGAAAAGAAATAATTGTATTCAATCCAATTAAAACCTTGTAGATATAATATACTTTATTGTTTTGGTCCCAAGGGTGACTGGGGTATAGAAATATGGTCACTTGGTCTTCTCCCGACCGGCAGTAAAACGCTTGCCGAAGTGGGGCGTCCGTTTGGCTTTGGCTGTGCGGGATGTAACAAGTTCGCAGTCACGTCGGGTCAGAAGGGGGATCTGATGCTTCGTGTAAAGAGAGTGCCACGCTCTTTGCACGTTAAGAACCCCTGGGTCCGTAGGTGGCCTGTTGCAAGGAAAATTTTCTGTCTCTCTCCAATAAACCCTCCTTTTCCGGTGGCAGTCCAAATTTTCCCGACCATCATCCCAGATGGCCTCTATTGTAAGAACTTACCTATTGTATTCATTGTGAACTTGTTCTCGTCCTGAATATGCATGAAATATTTGCCACTGGACGTTAAGCAACCAACAATCAATCATTATTGTTTTGCCCTCAACATCCATTGATTATAATGCTGTATGATGTCGTTAAATTTGTATAAAACTGATTTATGACTAAGAGAATTACCATTTAAGAACTTGTTTTTAGAACTGGTCGTGTGTGCAAATTAAAAGCTGGTACTGTAGAAAAAATGTTTACCTATGTAAACTGAAAATGGTCTATGTTTTTCATAAATTAGTTTTGATCGAACTAATTTAAATATACATATTTTTAACGTATACATTATAGATTCTTCAATTTCCTATATCTCTTCCTCAGCTTTAGTTTTAAGTAAAATCATAACAGATTCAAAGTCGTTGCAGTCTTGACTAAAGCGTTGATGTTCATGTGTTCAAGTTGATTTAAATCATGTTTCTGCAGTGCTTAATTCACACGGTAAGCAAAAATCTACAGTCGTTGCCTCCTTTGAAAGATGCACCTTTACAAATTAATAATCAAAATTTAAGTTCATCCTCGGAAAAGATCATTTTTTTTGTTATTATTGTATGAAATATAATAATCGTATTTTTAAAATATATATGACATACAATTTATTGTTTTGGTTGGTTGTTATCTGCCATTTTTTGTTTTAATTGTTTGATTTGTTTCACATTTGTTTGGGGCCTTTAATAGTTTACTCATACTGTAGTTTTATTCATTATTAAAAACCTAAAATGTCAGCAACAACATGGTCACACACCACCTGAACTAAAACTACTAAAGCTCTGATACCGAGTTCTTGCGTATATAAATATGAAAGTTCTTCAGAACATTATCTATCGATTTACTTTTTTTTACTTTTAGAAGAAACTGAAGTCTACATTCCAGAACATTTTTGCTTTCACCACTGGATCGAAGTCACCATTGCCCATAGACGTATATTCAGAACTGTCCTTGCATTTATCCGTGTAGAAAATTCTAACTTAAACCTAGAGGACTGTAAAGAAGGATGCACAGCTAGAATGCGTGTTCCTTTAACACTAAGCAGAACAACTTGTCAAGTCTAGTATCCTACATTAATGTAGTATTCAAAACTATACTGATACCTGATGGAGACATTGTGACATTACGATACATAGACACAGTTATCATTATAATTAATTACATAATTGTTGTATAATACTAAAACTGCATTAATTTGAAAGAGTAATCTGTTAGCTTTCCAAAAGTATCACTTTTCGTATCTCTAAAATAGTTGTGTTTAGGAATCTCAATGAGGATTTTGTATCCGCCGTTTCTTGTAATAAACATCACACAAGCAAATAAAATTAAATGAACTTATCACAAATGAAATCTGAAAAATCATCAAACCCTGTCTTCACTGAGAATGCCATCTCACTTTTCAAAAACCTGTTGCATGGTGTCTTTTCTTTTTTTATCATTATTGTGCTTATCCGTTTGCTTTGATTTTGTTGTATCAAAGGTACATACTGTTTCGTATATGTGCGGAGGTACAAGGGCAATTAAAATTTTTCGAATGCACGACATTGTCCATGCATGCTTGACCAGTATTGTAAAAGTTCATTAAGTCAAAATTAACGAACCCTTGAGCTTTTTTGACAGCAACAAACCAGCTCTCCTCTTGACTATGTTACCAGCAACTGATGCTGTCAACCTGTCTCGACGAACATCATGCCACTTGGGATCATTACTCTGGAGCCTTGTCATCACTGCTACGGTCCTTGTTTCATCCATACTAACTTGAATTGCATAAAAACTGGCAGTTTTATTCCGGTTTAAGGCAACTTGTAGAGTGTTTTCATGAAGTTATCTACTCGAAGTATTGGGAAGTCCTCATCTAAGACATTTAAATATAACGTGCTGAAAGCTTTTGTTGGTAACCTATTGCAGAGGCTGTTGGAAATTTACCAAATTTTGTGTCTGTAGTTTCTTGACTAGTACGACTGCTCGCAGAAACCATTAAGATAATGCTGTCAACTTTTTAAACGAGAAATTCCCCCCTCTCAGTTGACCAGCTTCAAACTGTCGCACTGGCCCATCTAAAATAGTTTTAGGTATAAAACATAACAATAGGACCTTATATAGCAGTTAATAGCTTGCTCTTTTGTAAGAGTTAAGTTCTACGTTGAGACCATATACAGCAGTTTAAACTACATGTTGTCTTGGAATAGAGAGTTGTGTCATTGGAGCTCTTGCCACTTCTTCAAAGAATATTGTGGTAGCCTATATGAAAAAAAAATTTCAAATGATTCTGTTTTAAAAACTATTCTTTGTTTTTTTGTTTTAAGACACATCATGGTTACATGAATTCGATTTGTTAATGTTTTTGTCCCAGGCGGATAACCCTGTCCTCGCAACTTTTTAGAACTTTTGGTCCTCGGCGATCTTCAACTTGGTAGTTGTTATGGCTTTCAAACCTTTTACATCTGAGCATAGTTTTGTGTGGACGTAGCGCGCGTCTGGTGTATAAAAATATGTTTTAACCTGTTACCTTTGGATGGCTATTATTCGTTTGATTTTCTGTCTTATATTTTCTCCCATTAATCTGTTTATTTATTGCAACCGTGTCGTGTAATGTTGTCATTTTAATGTTATAATTAACACTGCCATTAAAGCGGGAGGTTTGACATGCCACAAAACCAGGTTAAACCCACCATTTTTTCATAAAATACCCTGTACCAAGTCAGGAAAAAGACCATTGTTACATTATAGTTCGTTTCGGTGTTGTATCTCTGTTGTGTCGTAGTTCTCTTATATTTGATACGTTTCCCTCAGTTTTAGTTTGTAACCCGGATTTGTTTTTTCTCTATCGATTTATGAATTTTGAACAGCGGTATACTAATGTTGCCTTTATTTGTTTACCTATTTTTCATGTGGACTTTCATTCTTTTTTTGTTGATCTGTGACATATTGATGTTGTCATACGACCATTATCCAGTTTATGCACTGTAAACAAAAAAACAGATTTTGCAAGCATGCAAATACAAATATAACTGAAACTGATGACAAGTAACAGTGACCCTGAAGAGTAAAACAATAGTGTTTTAAGGTTAACACATAATTGATTGATAGCTGTCAAGTTGCATAGTTAAATAAAAGTTTAAACAATACTGTTTATTAAAATAAATCAGTTTTAATGCACTGAATATATTTCATGGAAAATAAAACACAAAGTATGGATGGTACAGTGCATCTTGTGCCACACCCTTAGGCCACGCAGGAAATTGAATTAATTATTCGTCATATGAAAAATAAATCCATTCACAATATTAAGGGACACACATGTGATTCATGCTGATAAATGGTTAAAAAAGAACAGAGAAATAGTGGTTGATTCCTTTTCTCATGTCAAATCAAGACCACTCGATTAACATCTTCTGTTTAACGAGAAAATTTAAAAAAAAAATAGGGTCGAGGGGACCTCTTAGTGTATGTTTAATAAATGTTTATACTGTATATGATATTTGTTTTATATATATTAATCAGGCTGTTTGTATGAATAAAGTTTGAATTGTTTTACACTGGTCAACTTTGGTGCCCTTTATAGCCTAGTTTTAATATGGTGAAAGCCAAAGTTCTATGTTGAAGGCCATACGATAACAATAATTGCTTAAGACAACAAAACAGTCTTGGATAGAGAGTTGTGACATTGGCAATCATACAACATTATTTTTTCTTATTATAAATGTAAAATTAACAAAATATCAAGAGATGGATTTTATTATTCATAATCATTGTTGATTTTTATTTCTTTTTGGCATTTCTTGTTATGATCTTCAGTCCAGAGTTCATGCACGATGCACATATAGGTCTAACGATAGCGTTGTCGTTCTTCAGCCTACGTATCTCATGATTGTCATCCCCAACTACTTCATTGTTGCCACAATATATACAGATACTATCAAACACCTGTGTCTGGCCTGAAAGAAGGAAATATAAATATAAAATATTATGCATGTCAGAACTATAATCTATGCTTCTTGTGCTTTGCTTTATTGCACTTATAATCATGTGTGTTTACATTGAATGTTTGTGTGTGTGTTATTAATATGTATATATGTATGTGTTTCACCCTTTCTTTTTGTATTTATACTTGTCCAACTCTTATTACCATAGCACATACATATTAAATTTATAATACTTGTTGTATACTTCAATAACATATATAATCCTTCTTTTATGTAATAAACCTGCATGCATATCAATTGCATATACATGTTTTATATATCATATGTACCCTTTGATCCTTAAACATCCTCTTCAATATGCTAGCTGGCTTTGTAACATGACTGTATGGTGTGTGCTTTAATTGTGCATGTGTGCATGGGTCACTAACCAGTCAATCTGCCTGCCTATTATAGCATGTATCACAAATGATATCGGATATGTTCCTTACGTCGTAACAACAATCCCCTTCCCTTTCCTGAATGTGACCTACCGAATTAGACTATTTACCGGATTTGTTATCACATAACCAACACGACGGGTGCCGCATGTGGAGCAGGATCTGCTTACCCTTCCGGAGCACCTGAGATCACTCCTAGTTTTTTGGTGGGGTTCGTGTTGTTTATTCTTTAGTTTTCTATGTTGTGTCGTGTGTGCTGTTGTTTGTTTGTCTTTTTTTCATTTTTAGCCATGGCGTTGTTAGTTTGTTTTAGATTTATGAGTTTGACTGTCCCTTTGGTATCTTTCGTCCCTCTTTTATAAAAGACATACAAATTTACAAGAACTATTATCAAAGCATTAGTGTGTATAGTTTGCTCAACCATTCACAACACAATATGATACTGATCTCACAAAAAATAAATCATAATTAACTAATATGTTATTCAAAGAGAACCGGTGTATGCTCCAATATAATATACGAAATAAAACAAAAAACATAAATAATACGCCAATATACAACTTATTGAGTCGACCACTGATGAAGCCGGACTCGGGAATCTTTTCCCCAAACACGGCAGAAACACCGGGCCTAACAGTCATGCTCATGAGCTCGGATGGGCTATTTAAATACACTAGAAGTTACCATGAGAAAAGAATCAACTAGAACACCCATATTTTTTTAATACAAACATTGACTTTAGACCATTCTATGGATCAAATGAAGCCAAGGACTTCTTTGTGGGCAAATTAAAGATTATACGTCAAGAATCTGAACAGGGTATCCTGGAAAAAATAACCGCATCCTGCAAAGAGTTTACTACCAAATGGACAGTCGATGCTGATAAACTTAAATTGGATCCATACAAAGAACTAAACTCGGGTTCCGAAAGTGGTAACAAGGCTATAAGTGAGTTCAATGATGAACTGCTTAAATTTAAAAACAAGTGGACGGAAGAGTATAGAACAAGTGTGAACAGAATGAACTCAAGATCGGTAAACACAAACAAGTTTAATAGGGATCGAAACAGCCTTTATTACAACAGGCACGATTCTACCGGCAAATTAAATAGAAGAAGATGCATCTGAATATATTACGCTATTTGTTCCTACTTAATTTTTGGACAACTATAGTACTATACAAATGTAAGTCTACCTAAGATTAAAACATTAAACTTGTATGTTATGATAGATGTTGGTATTTATTTATTTCTATTTTAAATTTTCTACGACTGGTTAGTAAACTTATGATGAAAATTATATTAGTATTGGCTATATCAACTACCACTGTACATATTATAATTAAACCTTATTTATTACCCCTAAAACGAAACGATAAGGATATAATATCTCTCAACACGGCACACATTAAATTAAATGCAGAGGGGTAGATATAAAACAATTTAAAGAGAAAATAGAATGTGTAAACATTGTAAAATAAATGCGGTTGAGGATGAAACCCACTTTTTCTTAAAGTGTAAAATTAATAAATCTTTACGTAATCAGCTTGAAAAAGATATAAATAGTATATGTCCAGAATACTTTAAACTGTCTAAAACAGATAGATGACAATTAATTCTATCTTCATTTAATATTATGCAGCTTACTGTTCCGTTCATTAAAAAGTCATTTGCACTAAGGGGAGTGGACACAACGCCTGCATAAATATTACTGTTTTACCACTTTATATATGATGTTTAATATGGTCATTTTTCCATTGTGTATATTATATTGTTATTATAAACAATTATATAAAAAGTTCTTTGAGCCTGATTTTTTATGGAAATTTATTTATAATGAATTGCAATAATTAAGTTTTATTTAATTAAACCATAAAACTTATTTTTGACTCTTCACATTTTACATAATCCGCTTCGCGGATAATTTAATGTGTGGAGTCAAAAATTAGTTTTATGGTTCAATAAATTTAAAATAGATGATAGCCATTCATTAAGTAAATTTTCCTACTTTTTGGATAATTATTCAGATTTTAGCTTTATTGATATTTTTTCAACATTTTACGATTTTAATTATTTTTTTGATAATTGAATATAATCTTACCTTAAATCGGTCATTTGATCAAGACAATTTTCTAATTTGTATTGACAAATGTATTAAAAGTTAAATTGAAACAACCACAGCTTTATTTAAAAATTTCAACATTTTCTCAGTAACATTTTTTCAGTAAACTTTACTACTTTTTGAATATTCATTCAGATTTTAGCTATATTGATAATTTTGCAACATTTTACTGTACATTTGTCAACATTTTTGATAATTGTATATGATGTTACCTTTAAATCGGTCATTTGGTCAAGACAATTTTCTAATTTGTATTGACAAATGTATTAGAAGTAAAATTGAAACAACCACAGCTTTATTTAAAAATTTCAACATTTTTTCAGGATCATTTTTTCAGTGAACTTTAATCCTTTTTTGGATATTCATTCAGATTTTAGCTATATTGGTAATTTTCAACATTTTAATGTAAATCTGTTAATTTATTTGATGTTACCTGAAATCGTTTATTTGATCAAGATAATTTTCTAATTTGTATTGACAATTGTATTAAAAGTAAACTTGAACTAACCACAGCTTTATTTAAAAATTGCAGCATTTTCTCAGGAACATTTTTTCAGTAAACTTTACTTCTTTTTGAATATTCATTCAGATTTTAGCTATATTGATAATTTTTTAACATTTTACTGTTAATTTGTCAATTTTTTTGATAATTTATTTGATGTTACTTTAAACTGTTTATTTCATCAAGATAATATTCTAATATGTATTGACAATTGTATTAGGAGTAAAATTGAACCAACAACAGCTTTAATAAAAAAAAATATATTTTTCAGTTATTTTAGCCACTTTCTGATTTATTGTATTAGTTGAAACCTTAAATCGACCAAATTTTTTAAATATTTGTATAAAATGTGCAGTTAACATGCCATCGGTGTATTGTTTATTTTTCCACATTTAAATTTAAATTTCTCATTTTTTTTTCATAATTTATTTGATGTTACCTTAAATCGTATATTTGATCAGGATTAATTTCTAATATATATATTGACAATTGTATTAAAAGTAAACTTGAACCAACAACAGCTTTATTTAAAAACTGCCACATTTTCTTAATTACATTTTTCGGTAAATTTTACTTCTTTTTGGACATTCATTCAGATTTGACCTATATTGATAATTTTCCAACATTTTACTGAAAATTTGTCATTTACTTTTTAATTTATTTGATGCTACCTAAAATTGTTTATTTGATCAAGACAATTTTCTAATATGTATTGACAATTGTATTAGAAGTAAAATTAAATTGACCACAGCTTTTTTTTTTAAATTTCAACATTTTCTTAGTAACATTTTTTTACTGTAAATTTGAAAGCTTTTTTTATATTCTTTTAGATTTTTCCTTTAGTGATATTTTTTCAACATTTTACTGTAAATTTGACAACTTTTTTGATAATTGTATATGATGTTACCTTTAATCGGTCATTTGATCAAGACAATTTTCTAGTATGTATTGACAAATGTATTTTCACAAGCGTTCGCTTTTTTAGTACCAAGAACGCTCAAATCTTGGGAAATTCTTGCCCACACCTCAACTTTCTGCATAGTTGGGTTTGCCATTTCCCCCCTCCTCTCTTTGTAGTAGTTGATCAAATTTAGAACATCTGAATGGAACCAAGCTGAAAAAATGTGTAAATAAAATTATTAATTTACACAAAATAAAAGAAAATATTTTGTTTACCTGTGATTATTATCAGTTACATTATGTGTGCTAGTGACCTAATACAACAGATAGGAATCAGAGCAAAGCTTGAATACCCATAATTATATAATAATTCTTGAAAAACTGGTCATTATCGTGACATATGGACTGCCCACAGGACAGTGGTATTGACAAAGATAGTGATAATGACTGAGCCGAAGGTCGACCATATATATTTTAAACCCAGACTCCCTTATATATGTAAATGACGGTTTTTTTTTTGTGATTTATAACAAAACAATACCTGGGTATGTATGTATACAGTGATATTTTCTTTGTCCACTGTAAAACTCCTCCTGTGGCTCTGTCATAGGTGTCCCATGGGAAGTACCATCTATACAACATTACTCATTTCGGGCCATCTCCCTCTCAAGTTTCTCCAATTCTGTACTGCTGGCCAATAGATGAAAAGGGAAACCACTTCCAACATCGGTATCCACATGGTGTTAACAATTATCCCAAATGTCAATGATAAAAGTGTATAATTTTGGTATTGCCGCAACAAGATCAGTGTCAGTAATATACGATTTTCAAATGTCATCCATGACTCCCCAACGTTATAGTTTTGTAATCTCCGTGACACTTATGTTACTTGTTCTTGGAAAGATTCCATTGTCTGTCCCGACAATATCCAGAATTCGTACGGTCTTTTGATGGAGTTATTTGAAACCAACGGCCTTGGCATCTCATCTTGCCACGGATACAAAATAGGGCAACGGCATGGCTTGTCTTTCAAATCTCTGGTGCATTTGTATGAGCAACAAAAATGCACAACATACTAAGTTTTGCCAACTGACAGACCAAGCACACCTAGAGTATTAAACCCAATATAACGGTCTAAACTAAAAGATGATGGTGCAAGTGGGGCATACGTGTACTATTAACACATTCTTGCTTATTTTTTTAATTTCTATTTTGTTTTTAATTACTGAAGCAAGTTTTGTCATGTGACGGTTTTCAGCATTTAACAATATCTGTATATAATTTTCTGATTGTAAGAGTTCAGGCCTGCAGACTTGTTTAGATTAATCAAACATCTCTTACTTAACTCTTGTATGCATAAATTAATTTCCATAATTTATATTTCAGATATACGATTAGAGCTCCCACAACATTTTGAAATTTGAAATTGCAGCAGACAAACAAGTTGGTGCCTCATGGCAGAAAAAGTTAATTCCATTCACCATCAAGATATATCAAAATCATCTACAAAAAGATTCATGTTGCTAAGTGACGATCTATCGATTCTACGAGACAATTACAATTATATATGTAACACTCAGAAACGTGTCCTTCCCCCCAAACGTGTCCGATACTCCCAAACGTGTCCACATCGACGTCACTGAAATGCAAAACATGTCTAGTTGTGAAAAGGGCGTCAAAGCGTGTCATTTGTATTATGCAAACGCCTAAACGTGTCCATTTTTTTTTAAATAACACCCAAACGTGCCCAATCCTTCAAACGTGCTCAACTCCCCAAACTTGTCCTATAATATAAAGGGAAATAAAAGATTGTTATACTGATATTCCGTAAAAATAAAACTGTCCTTTTCCGCTCCAAAAAAATATAATTTAATTCCTAGTTACGATTAGTGTAAATTCCTAATAACCGTAAAGCGTAAATTCTTATAACTGTACACATTCTAATTTCAGGCCTAATCCCAAATTCCCGGAATAATTAAGGTACAATCCAAGAGTTCCGGCAAATATTCTTCCGCATGTCATAATATAACTTATCCAAAGTATGTTGTCGTCCTGTCCATGCATGAAATATTCGCCACTGGACGTAATGTCTCTTGTTTGCGTGTATTTAAGTGATGCTCAAAACCAAAAGTTCATAATGTGAAACCTTACTACCAGTTTATAATTTTAAGAGGTTTTTTTTCTATTTTTTTAGAGAATCAAATAGTTTCTTAGTGAAGTTATAAAATTTCGGTCTTTACTGGCCCTTAAGATTTTTAAGTTTAACTAATGTTAATCCCGAATAATCGTAAACACATTTAGGCCCAATCCTAAATCCCCGGTATGATAATAAAATATCAGATATGTTGAAAAAAAAAGGAAGTCAATCCTTTTAAAAGCCCGCCGTGCAGCATTCGCGGATTACAGCTGATTTCCTAATGCTTTCAAAGTAAAACGTTGTTAGGCTTGCTTGTATTGTTTGTATAATTGATAATACAAGCTTTGTAAATAAGATTGGAATCTTTAAACAATATATATAGGCATTGTTCAACCTGAATATATTGTATTTGAATTTAATTGGGTGTTATCCCATGGATTGTACAATATAAAATCCAAGCAAGCAAGCTAACCAAAGTTTTGTTCTACATGCATTAGGAAATTAGCTGTAATATAAAAGGCATGCAGAGTTCATAAGTACAGAATAATTACATAGTAAACGATTTATTCAACTGAACTAGAATTGTTTGTACATGTATGTGCGCTCTAAACGAGCATAATACTTGCAACTGGAATATCAATAAGCAATTTCAGTCAAAAGTTGATTTAGATGTTACAGGTTAAATTTGCAATAACAACCGGCATTGAACCAACTGAAACTAATAAATGACCACTTTATCAACTGTGCCCCCATTATAGAATTGCCGTAAACGTTATTGATTTTATTCATGTATTAGCGCTAAAAGACGTGAGACGTCCTGGCGTTTAATAATGGACACGTTTTGGCGAATAACAATTATCGGACACGTTTGGGGGTTATAAAATCGGACACGTTTGGGGAATATTGGATATTACGGACACGTTTCGGGAGAATAGACACGTTTGGGGGAATCGGACACGTTTGGGGGACAGGACACGTTTGGGAGTGTTACATATATATAACCAAATTATGAGTTATTTGACATAGACCCAGTGGTCCCATATTCTAAGTTCAGCCAAAGACAGGATGCGGAATTAAAACGACAGATTTTCTTTTCAACAACAGAGCATCAGACAACGGCATCACGCTCACAGAACTATTGTGTTAGTGTTTCACATAGGACAAACCTTTACTTTGGAACACTTAATAAGATTTTCCTTCACAACCATCAAGATAAAGCTACCATGTGGGTAAATTTGGAGATGTTTCCTATTCCGGAACAATCTGGACTAATCTTTGTCACTGATGACAGAAAGATTGACACACATATATTTAGCTTTGATAAAATAAGTAATCAAATTATATTTGCTTTAGAAGACAATGAAATAAATGTTTTATTTACAATCTTCATTCTACGATTTACATTTTTACAAGCTTCTTTTAGGTTTTAATGAAAATATCATTATGAAGTTCTATATAACATTATATTTGTGGGAGTTAGATTAAACCATTCATTTGTAATATTCTCTAAATTAGTAATGTCTTTATTTTTAGTTGAAAGAAGCTTTTTTGTGAAGGAAGAAGAGGTATTATTGACAAACAGAATGTAAATGCAGCTCAACATATCTAAGGAGATGGAGTTTGAATTGCCAGGAGGGATCATTAACAAATGACATCATAATTGTAAAGTTTAAAAATACTGTTCATCCTGGTTTTTTTCCCTGACTCATAATAAAGTATAATAATGTAAAGTGTAAGATTTGAAGCGATCTTACAAAAACTGTTGTTGAGTGAAGGGAAAGATGTGTGCTTAAAAAAATGTGTTTAAAAAAAAATCCTTCATGGTACTTAAGTCACAGGCCTTAAAACATATAATTGAAAAAAGATTTCTTAACCAACTCCACTATACAGGACAACCTTCTTTAATACGTTCGGGTTAACAGATGACCACATAATCCAACAAAACACAAGTCATAATGGCACAAGAATTCATAAACGACATTAATTAATTTACATTATAAATCAAATTTTTACACCCTTGAGCCTTCTGAAAGTCATATGAAACATCAAAATAAAATAAAAAAGCAATAACCTTCAAATAATAATATCAATAGTCTTGTCTATGATTTAGATGGGTTAACTATGATGGCAGTTAACAATTAAGAGCATCCATATCCAGGATTTCATTCCAAAGCCAAAGAGGTATTTATGTACATATATTTTATTATGGTCATGTATAACTACCGTTCTCATAACTTTCATATTTTAATCGTCCCCCCTTCAAACAAGTCTTCATGTTTATCTGGGAGTTAACCTATCACTCCCCCCCCCCCCCCCCCCCCCAAAAAAAAAAAGGACTATATTTGTATTATAAAATGATAGCAATTTCAATAATTACATAATATGCAGAAGGATAATAATCGCAATAGCTTATACATGTTATACTTCCATGTTGTAGTCTGAAATGGCAAATACGCAATTATAAATACACTGAATAATTTCTAAATATACAGCAGAACTCAATAATCCCATAATGACAAAAATGTCAAATGCCAATCTGACATAATACTCTATCAATACTCTTGATAATTGCAGACAATAGTCATCAACAAGATTACGAAGATATTTATGTCCAAACCAGTAAATATGTCAGACGAAAAAAGACAGACCATCAAAAAAAGCATGAATAAGTCCTATGACACACTAAGTGGAGCTTTATCGCCCAAAAAAAACACATGTCGGCCAAATGACTGGGCCAGTAGCAAAGATGTTAGATCTGACAAAATTATAAAGTTTTCAGTGATTAAGTTTAACTTATAAAAAAAAAACAAAAACAAAAAAAAACGGTGTATTTGTTATACATGGTGGGATCGATGGTTTTAGTAGAAATATTGTTTATTTAGGATTTGCCACAAATCAAAAGAGTTCAACAGTGTTTGATTTATTCCTACATGCTACTCATCGCAACTCTATTCCATCCAGAGTAAGCAGTGATTACGGTACAGACAATGTGGATGTAGCTGCTTTTATGACCACACATAGGGATGCTAATAGAGGCAGTATTATTCAAGGACGTAGTGTCCACAACCAGAGAATTGAAAGGTTGCGGCTTGATTTATACAGAGGTTGTACTAATATTTACTATGACTTATTTAAATATTAAGAACAGTGCAGAATAGTTAATTTGGATAATGAAATCCATATGCGGGCCCTACATTTCGTGTACCAGCCAAGAATACAGCGCTCGCTGAATTCTTTCATGGAAATGTGGAATAGCCACTAACTAAGTTCTGAAAGGGAAAAGACTCCTGACCAGCTATTCGAACGTGTAGATGGACTAGCCGGTGAGTTACGAGCCATAACTCATGATACAGTTGATGTTTATTTCGAATCATTGAAGACACGAATGATATTAAAGTCTTTTCTTTTACTGCTTATGATGCCAACAAGAAAATCGATGTTACATGCAGAATACAGTATCCACTCCAATTCGCATTTGCCCTTACTGCTAAAAAAACACAGGGCTTAACTATGGACAGAGTAAGCATTGATTTTACACAAATGTATCAGTTTGGTCAAATTGCAGTTGCAACAAGTCCATGCACAACATAATAATATGATTATATGCAAAAAAGGAAAATTGAAAATGAAAATAAAATTATAATGTCAGATGAGAATGTCTGTTTAAAATTTTGTTTACAAATTATGATTATTCATATATTAATCAACTTTACCTTTTGATACTGTTTATAATGCTTTTTTGTTATTTTATATTCATATGGCTTGTCTATACACATCTTTGATTATTTAGATTATCTTCAAATTTTGACTTATTCTTACTACAATTATTCTTACTACATTTGTATAAACTTCAAGATTTACCTGTATTTTTTTTAAGACCGTTTTTTTTCTAAAGTGAATATTGATCAACATTATCGAAGGGTAAAATATTTCTCAGTGGTGCCTTGCCATGGCTTTGTTTGGACTGGTTTGTTTGCTATTCGGCCTTGAATATTAGTATCTAATATTGTATTAACTGTGCATTTGCATTTAGATATCGCAGATTAAATTTATTCGTTCATTGTGTGTTAAGTTTGCCGATTGATAATTTATCGTGTATTTTTCTATGTTGTGATGTTATGTTATTGTTTCAGATAAGAGAGACGGTTTGAATCCATTTAAACGTATAATCCCGCTGCAAATGTTTATTAAAGGACTTTGTTTGAAACACGGCTCTAGCTAAAGAGTGGAAAGTGTTGTTACCATCTATAGTTTCTGTGTTTATGTCGATGTTATCTGAGCCCTCCTGAATCAGACCACCTCCACCTCCCTGCAAAATAGAACGAATGCCTCCAGAAATGTAGCGGTCACCATTGATTTGACTATTCTCGTGGTTTGCCACACTTGTAAGATATCTGCGCAGTTCAGTGTAAGTGGCACAAAATCCATGAGCGTTAAGAATTTCATGAAGACACTTTACGCCAAACTCGTGATATACTTGTACAGCTAATCCAAGATGAAAAGGTGTAAACGTATTCCTATTAATAGCAACAATGCATTCTAATAATTCTATTTAATGCCAAACATTTTTTCAAGCTGTCAGTTTGTATAAAAGACGGATTAACCCATTTTTAAAACCCTTTTCATCAACAAGCCAGTGGAGAAGCTTCACTAAAGAACGAGGCATTGACACGTTTGAATGAGCCAGAGAGGCCTCAATTGAAGTAGGATATTGCTCAATTGAAAGTTCAATATTTTCAATTTCACTACGAATTTATTTTCAACGGAATGAATAAGTTGCTCTTCTGTTGGCTCTTTTTTTTCACTCACACATTTTGTTCTTGGGACCATTTTTTATTCAACTTTAAGATTAGCAGCTGCTTTAACAGCGTCTCCAATTGTAATCGAGCTGCTAAACATAATGTTTGACATGCCCTGACCTTTTTGTGTTTGAATGACGACAGAACTACCATAATGATTTTCCAACCAGCATTGAAGTCTGCGAGTTGAAAAAATGTTTGCCACATTTTCCGGATAATAAGAGAAGAACACTTCCAATAATGATGATAATAGAATAGCTTTTTCTTGTTCTCAATTAAATCTTTCCTAATTTGTGAAATGAGGTTTGAAATGTTTTCTGCACATGGTTCCTCATCAACCTCTTTAACCCTACTAGATATGTAATAATACACTGGTTGTGGTAAAACGCCTTTTCTACCCGACTGATTTTACTAATCAAATGAAAATCAGAGTAGTGGTAGGCAGCACTCAGTATACGACCTACTCTGTCATCTTACTCGATTCTGATGAGTTTCTTATCTTTTTTGTAACTTTTGTTAACAAATAAATCGATTACAATTGATTGGGAACGAATCCTATATCTTCGTTTTTGGATTACATGGTATTTTTATCTGGTTAATACATGTATTCCTCATTTAATACCTCCATGGTATCCGAAAAGTTTTTAAAGTCTTTTATTTCGACATCACATGTCTTTATTATGGCATCTCGCTCTAAGAGCTATAAACTCTTTCTATTCATTAAAATGCTAGAATGGTCACTCTATTTCTCTAACTCTATATACTTTCTTTTAGGATGCAGTAACCTCGAGTTTCCCACAGTTTAGTCTTTTTGTTATTCTGGTTTTAAATTTTTCTTCAAATCTAAGTTATCTGTACAATTTTCACTTGTACAGAAGCTAAATATATCTAGTCTGCTTTAACCATTAGCGAAGTACTGAACCTCAACTGAAGAGTTACATGATATTTATGTACGGCATATCACATTTTAATCATGGCATTGGATAGGGATATTCTGATGGAATTTCTAGAGCCATGTATCTCTTACTTGTTTAATATTTTCTAAGTCATTTTGAAATAACTCTTTCTCTGCTTATGTTCCATGAGGAATGTTAATTAAGGATGGTTCCTTTTTTTTCATTAACTCAGGACATTTCGTGAAACTTCCTTTAGTTTTAAAAGTTCTTGTGGTGATATTTTTACTTCTTTTTTTAATATGTTTGAGTGTCCGGTTGGTATTGCAAGCTTTTGTAATTGTGTAAATAAAGAATGAATGAAAGGCAGGCATGTTACCTTGCTGCTAGATTTGCACAACAAATAGTTGTTCTTTAATTTGCATTTGAGGTCTTACTGATGTAGCACCATATTTGATAACATAGCGCTGACAGGCATATCTTAAAAAAAAACATTGATTTTACAGAAAACTCTTTGAACACTTTAATTTTCCCCTTGGATTCAAAACTGACTACTTGTTCTTTGACCCCCAAGGCTGACCGGGAAAACGAAATATGGTCACTTGAATAAAACTGTTAAAACAATGGGTGATGTCCGTTTTTATCATTAATAAATATATGAGAAAAATAAAAACATAATTCAGAGTTGACATGTTTTATACACATAACGGATTGAAGTATATTTCCTTAATTATATGAATTAATGAATTAACTTATCTGACATAAAGTAAGAATGCTCTCTGGTTAAGGCATGTAAACACATGGATGTAGCTAATTGATATTTGAGCTAACGGAAATGTTTCTATGTTTTGTTTGTTTTCGTAATGCCAGTAAATTTTGCACTACCAAGATGAAAATGTTTAATGTTTTCATAAGCTTTTTTGGTGGGAAAACCAAACATTTACCCAAAGAGCATGTGCACTATGACACGTAAGTGTGTATTACAGATGATTTCGAGTAAGCGACAATATGTTTGGCTGAACTATACAATAAATATATATAATTTTTACTCAATTTTTTTTTAACTCTCTTTTTTGCCTTTGTTGTGTGTAGGGGTAACTTCACCATTTGGAACTCTTGGTTTAATAGCTTCCTTGTGAGCAGCAACCCTCTTTCAAGAAAATCAGAGGAAATGCAAGCACGGGAATATCGTATCAATTGAGAGATATATACCCCGTATGCAGGTGCTGATGGAAGGTTGCTACTTCGAAAAGGAAAGTTCATAATTGGAAAGCTGCAATCATCTTTTTTGATCTAAAATTTGAATTAAATATGCTGAAATATACAGTTGGTTACATTTATATGATATGAATATATGTCACGTTGACAAAATGGTTAAAATGTTAAACAATATTTTACCAAGTATAATATATGTGTTTGAATGAAAAACAGTAATAATTTTAAGTTATTTAAAATTGAATACCAAAATTTCCAGATTTACAGTAATAAACATGTTGTAATTATGGTTCATTTAAAATTTGTACACAATCAGGAAACTCAGACTGAAGTTTACAGATTAAACTTTGTTTTTTCAAGATAAAAACTTCTTTAGCTAATTTCAAATTTTCTTGTTCTAGTTTTATTCTCTTGGTTTCTTCGCGTAACCTTTCGTTGTCCAAAATTAAGTTTTCCTCTTCCAACTCTGCCAAAGTCCTCCTTCCCCTTTTTACGTTTCCTATTGACATGAAATATAAAACATATAAATGTACATTCTTTTTGTATTTGATGCTGAATCTGCTTTGTGAGCTGTGTCATAAAATTAGTAAATATCAAACCTTCTTATAATAAATAGCTGAATCCATTTAAAGTCATCAAGAAAATTAATTTGTATTTATTGAATTATGTCCTATATGCAAGTTACAATTGTGCAACGAGGTTGTTAAATTTTGAAAGAGTTAGTTCCCCTTTGAGATCAGTGTTGGTATAGTTTGCAAAAGTCTATAATTAACCTTTTATTAGGTCATAGATATTATAACAAGAGAGTTGCGAAAATGCAAACAAAATTCTGAAGCATGCTGTGTTTGCACTGACAAATCGACATTTTTCCGTATGTAAATCCTGTGCCAAGACCCTATCCAGACTATGAGCGACTTCCAGACTTTTACTATTGACCTTTTGAAAACACAGTAATACTGATTGATGACCAATTAAGACAATCTTATAACTATCAGCCACGTGTTCAGTTGAAAACTATCTTTTCTATTGAAGAAGGTATATCAGTGAGGGATGGTGACCAAATTAAAGAATTATCATAGAGATGCATATGGCCCATAATAAATGTGATAGAATAAGTTAAGCACATGGCTGTCCTTAATCTAATGAAAGAAAAAAAGACATCTAGCTACTGAGGACCAAAAAACAACAAGACTCTACTAAAACTGGCCGTGATATTCAATTGAAGGAACAATTAAACTAGAGGCTCTAAAGAGCCTGTGTCGCTCACCTTGGTCTATGTGAATATTAAACAAAGAACGCAGATGGATTCATGACAAAATTGTGTTGTGGTGATGTGTTTGTAAATCTTACTTTACTGAACATTCTTGCTGCTTACAATTATCTCTATCTATAATGAACTTGGCCCAGTAGTTTCAGAGGAGAAGATTTTTGTAAAAGATAACTAAGATTTACGAAAAATGGTTCAAAATTGACTATAAAGGGCAATAACTCCTAAAGGGGTCAACTGACCATTTCAGTCATGTTGACTTATTTGTAAATCTTACTTTGCTGAACATTATTGCTGTTTACAGTTTATCTCTATCTATAATAATATTCAAGATAAATAACCAAAAACAGCAAAATTTCCTTAAAATTACCAATTCAGGGGCAGCAACCCAACAACAGGTTGTCCGATTCATCTGTAAATTTCAGGGCAGATAGATCTTGAACTGATAATCAATTTTACTTCATGTCAGATTTGCTCTAAATGCTTTGGTTTTTGAGTTATAAGCCAAAAACTGAATTTTACCCCTATGTTCTATTTTTAGCTGTGGCGGCCATTTTGGTTGGTTGGCCGGGTCACGCCACACTTTTTAAACTAGATACCCCAATTGTGATTGTGGCCAAGTTTGGTTTAATTTGGCCCAGTAGTTTCAGAGAAGAAGATTTTTGTAAAAGACAAGTTAACAATAATTACAATGGGTTGTTGTAATAGAGGCCATCTAAGATGATGGTCGGGGAAATTTGGACTGCCACTGGAAAATGAGGGTATATTGGATAGGGACAGAAATTTTGCCTTACAACAGGCCACCTACGAACCCCTCAAAGAGTTGTTGCAAGGGTTCTTAACGTCCAAAGAGCGTGGCACTCTCTTTACACGAGGCATCGGATTTAACGTCCACTTCTGACGGACGTGACTGCGAACTTGATACATCCCGCACAGCCTGACGGACGCCCCACTTCAGCAAGCGTTTTACTGCCGGTCGGGAGAAGACCAAGTGACCTTATTTCTATACCCCAGTCACCCTTGGGGTTTTTGACCTGATAAACAATTCAACCACAGTTAGATTTGATCTTAATGCTTTGGTTTTTGACATTTTACCCCTATGTTCTACTTTTAGCCGTGGCAGCCATCTTGTTTGGATGGCCGGGTCACCCGACACATTTGTTTAAACTAGATACCAAAAAGATGATTGTGGCCAAGTTTGGATTAATTTGGCCCAGTAGTTTCAGAGGAGAAGATTTTTGTAAAAGATTACTAAGATTTGCGAAAAATGGTTAAAAATTTACTATAAAGGGCAATAACTCCTAAAGGGGTCAACTGACCATTTCGGTCATGTTGACTTATTTGTAAATCTTACTTTGCTGAACATTATTGCTGTTTACAGTTTATCTCTATCTATAATAATATTCAAGATAATAACCAAAAACAGCAAAATTTCCTTAAAATTACATATTCAGGGGCAGCAACCCAACAACGGGTTGTCTGGTTCATCTGAAAATTTCAGGGCAGATAGATCTTGACCTGATAAACAATTTTACTAAGTCAGATTTGCTCTAAATGCTTTGGTTTTTGAGTTATAAGCCAAAAACTGCATTTTACCCCTATGTTCTATTTTTAGCCATGGTGGCCATCTTGGTTGGTTGGCGGGGTCACGCCACACATTTTTAAAACTAGATACCCCAATGATGATTGTGGTCAAGTTTGGTTTAATTTTGCCCAGCAGTTTCAGAGAAGAAGATTTTTGTAAAAGTTAACGACGACGGACGCTGGACGCAAAGTGATGGGAAAAGCTCACTTGGCCCTTTGGGCCAGGTGAGCTAAAAAGAATGAGTTAAATAAGCTTCAACCATCCGTATTGGATAAATGCATTAACCATCACAAATTAGAAAAAGGAAAAAAAAACTGAAAAGGGACAAGATATCAGTCGTATCAGTTTATTTGCATATGACTGATATCCAACTTTATTATAAAACATGTGGATGTAGTTCATGAGGGAGACGTCAGAGATAGTGATAATGATATTATTTGGCAAAGAATGACTCAACTGACAGCTGTTAATCATCATATTCAAAAAGTGAATTTGACTTGGATAAAGCAGAAATGTATACACCTATATCTCCAAGTGGTAGACAAATAAAGAAAGCAAATATATTAAAGTCAAGACCAAGACAATTTTGAAACTAGACGTTTAATTACAAAAATTAGAATAAGTGACCATAATTTGCTCATTGGGAAGGGCAGATATCTAAAAATACATCAAGACAATATAACATGTTCAACTTGTAAAAACTTAGAAGATGAAAATCACTTTCTCCTCTACTGTCAAATTAACAATTTTTTACGTATAAAACTTTTTAATGACATGACAATAGATAATCCTGTTTCCAAGTCTATCTGATACTGAAAAAACTAGTAGTCCTACTAAATCCTTCTAATATAAACCAAGTGAAAAAACAGGTTCCTTTATAAAACAGACTTTAGAGCTGAGGTCAGGGGACTATTGGTTAGTTTTACTTGTATATATAGATATGTGTGTGTTCAACTCAGTTATTTTATTGTTGTTGTTACTTTTGTTCATGTCACAATTATAATGTTACTTTTATGACCAATAAAGATTATTATACATGTATATATAATCATATAAATAACCAATAAACTGTCCGAAATTTTGTAGCATTATAATTTTTCTAATGTAAATTTCTTCTAATTTCTTGTAAAATGCAACACAATTATCAATGAAAATCTGGCTGTTTGTATGTTACATCTAATAAAGTTATCTAGAAAAGATTACAAATGTAAGGTAAATAGTTATCAAAGGAACCAGGATTATAATTTAGTACGCCAGACGCGCGTTTCGTCTACATAAGACTTATCAGTGACGCTTATATCGAAATATTTATAAAGCCAAACAAGGACAAAGTTGAAGAGCATTTAAAATCCAAAATTCCAAAAAGTTGTGCCAAATACGTCTTAGGTAATCTATGTCTGGGATAAGAAAATCCTTAGTTTTTCGAAAAAATCAAAGTTTTATAAACAGGAAATTTATGAAAATGACCACAATCGTAATATTCTTGTCAACACCGAAGTTTTAACTGCTCGGCTGGTGATACCCTCGGGGACGAAACGTCAACCAACAGTGGCATCGACCCAGTGGAGTTGGAAGATGATGAAAGAATTGATGTATGGTGGGGCAAAGATAGTATTGTAAAGAAGTATCCACTTCTTTCAAAAATGGCTCAATCACTGCTTAGTTGTTTTCATGGACCACAAGTAGAATCTAGTTTCAACATAATGAATGACATTATAGATTGTAAATCTGGAAGTATTAACATTTCAACATACAATGCTATTCACAATATAAAATACAGTTTGAAAGCAACTGAGAAAACAGCTGTAGAGTACTACAAGAAAAAAGATGTATTACATGAAAAGATAGATCCTCACCTGTGTAAAAATATGAAAACTGCTTGTAAGCAGTACAAGGAAGAACTGCTCAAAAAGAAATTAATCAATGAGGAAAAAAAAGCAAACTTACAAATCAAATCGCAGGAAAAAACAGTTTCCAAGAGAAAAGCAAAAGAATTGATTGAAAAAGCAGCCAAAAGAGCGAGATTAGGACACATTACCTCAGCTTCTCAAAAGACAAAAGGACACTAGTGACAATGAAATCAATGAATTATGGAAATGAAATTGCCATTATATATTATTTATACACCATAAATGTTCACCCTTATTAAATATTAATTATTTCCTTTTCCTATTTATTATCAGAAGTTGTCAGCAATTGAGAAAGTATGTTTTTTCTCTTCTTAAAATCTAATAATGATAGAAGTTATATCATATTGAACATTTTTTTGAAAAATGGGGAAAAATCTTATATAAAAACAATGTTTTTTAAAACTAAATTTAAGTGCCAGGAATAGCCCAGATTGCATAATTTTGCACCATTTATCCCAAAATTTTCTCAGGGGCCTTGAGCGGCCCCCAGACCCCCGGCCGTCAATATAATTATATTTCAGCTTTTTTTTTCTTACATCAAAATCAGGTCTGTACACGTGATGTCATTACAGGTGTCTTTAATAATAACATTAGTAACATTATGTTTTTTTTATCATAGTGAATTAGAGTTTTGTTCAGGACACATCAAAATGGAAAAAAAAAACCGGCAGTAAGTTTTAAAATTCTTCAGATGATACCAGTTAGTTCCCGAATAATAAATGTAGCATGCAAAAACAATTACTAAGATTGAAGTCATCCATTTGAGCAACTTAGATTCTTAAAAATACAAAATTTTTAGCAGTTTCTTTTTTCTTTTTACTTATCTTAACGGATCTTACCGTTGTTACCTTGTCGGAAAAGGTGACACATTAACATAATGGGAAGTTGAATCTGATGTTCCTATGGTGACCCTTTCAAAGTTGCTTTATATTTTGAGTGTATAATTTATAAATATATATAAAAATGGGGGGAACAACAAAAAAAATAAATAAAAAGAGAATGATGAAGATCTTAAATATAAAGAATGAAGAATAATGGACAAACAGTTAATGGAATACAACATAAAACTGAAGGACCTCCATATATACATTACATAAGTTTTATCACTGGCGTTAATTAAATACTGAAAATAAGTAGCAATTTACCTATTTCGAGAATAAAATGAAACAATTTCCACATATGGAATATATAATAAACTATTGAAACTGGTTTATTAAATAAGGTGTTTCGAATATTGACTTTAAATAATAAATACTTAAAATAATTAATAATTAACTTTTGAAATTTAATTTGAAAGTAAGTATTTATTAATAGTATAATTAGATCAAAGGAAATCCACACAAGTTGTGCGATTGTTTGATATAATGAATCCATTCATCTCTCATCTTTCTGCTCCAACACCACCTTCACCAACAACTATTCCAGCAACTCCGCCACCAGTGTGTAAAGCAGATAGGACGCAAACACCACCAACAAACAAGGACCCATCGGCTCTTTCACTACAACAGTGTCTTCAAGCTATTGAAAAACAGCTGCAACTCAGCAACACCAGAATAGCCGAAATAAAACGCCTACTGATTAACTAATACAATATAAGAACAAGGTAATGTTATTAAAGAGCTACCTTCAAAACAGAAAACTGCCAATCTTACGCCGTTTAGTCCAATCAGACTACCCAATACTCCAGCTACACCCACAACTCCGAGAATTCCTCAACCTCTACCAGATTTACCACTAACACCTGTATCATCGTTACCAGACTCGCCTCAACCTCATCCGCTTATGCAACGCCTAGTCTTGCATATGCATCTGTTCAACGACATTCCCTAGCACATGCGTCTTACAGCAGATGACTTGAGCAAGTATTCCAACTGTGGAAAACACCCGGGATCATTTGGGGTTTAATTGCTGAAGTACTTTTTCCCAGGATTATTCACATCAGATCAACTCCGTATCCATTATTCGTATAGGGGCGGTGGTAAGCTCAGCAAAAGGACAACAGAAAGAATGTGATTAAGAGGTAAGTCACTGCACTCAACTAGTCATAATTAGGTCTTGATTCGTAACACATTTTCAACTAGTATCTCAATTGTTTGTAAAACAATTGAAAGGTCTTTCCTGTAAAAGTGATGTTTTCGCAATGTACTTTGTATGATCTTTCGTTTGATATATGACAAGCAAACCTTCTGAAACTTTTCGCTTTTTACACTTAATGACATCATCCGCCTACATTTTTGAGATCGGAAGTATGATATATGTAACAAGGGATAGATGAGCTTTCATTTGATATGCGACAACGCCATGTTCTAAAAAGTTTGATTTTTGGACTTACTAACCGAATCCAACTAATTTTTGGAGGTTGGGAATTTGATATTTCAAATGTACACATCATGACCTTTCATTTGATATACAACAACCCTATCGTAAAAGAAAATTTATTTTTTGCACTCAATGACCCCATCCAACCAATTTGTGGGGGACGTCAATTTCAAATTTGAAATGTACGCTTTATGTTCTTTCATTTGATATGCGACAACCTTACCATCTGAGAAATTTGAATTTTTGCACTAAATGACCCCACCCGTCCCCCTGGGATGAAAAGGAGGTTTAATTTTTTTCATTTTTAAGTAGAGTTTTTTGAGACCTTCAATTTGATATATCAGAGGATCCCATTTGACAAAGTGCCAAAAATGATGCAATATAAACGATAAAAATAGAAGTTATGAAACTTACAAAGTCAATGCTAAACATGAAAATTTCAAAATGATTTTTTGGTGTTTTTTTTAAATGGAATGTTTTTGGTATTTGGTCAAACATATAACTATGTTAACCTCTTCAATTTCTTAAACATTTTAAGTGGTAAGGTGTTGTTGATTCAGAAATACATGCCGCCGCTCGCAAAATTTCAAACTGCATTATCTCTAAAACGACAATAGATATCTTAAATCTGTTAAATGGTAAATGATCTACATTTAAAGGACAACATTATAGAAAAAGAATTGGGACAATTTCAAAGTTCAAGGTCACAATTAATCATCAAATATATGATGCAATACCAAACTTGAGAACCGAAAGTCGTAGAGACATGGGATTACCACCATTCACCTCAGGACCACTTAACCTTTCAAATATCACAAGGTCAGGGTCATAGTATAATGTGAAGGTCAAGGTGAAATTTCATCATGACCTGACATTGACCTCAAATTGAAAGTCTGGAATTACTGATCATCTTTGCAGTTTATAGTAGATTGATATATGTTACCTTTAAAAAGATATACACAAAATACTATACTTTTAAGAATCATCCCGTTGTAACTTTTGAACAGACGGTCGGACATTTTTGGGCTTTTTATATAAAATGTAGAGCTCGTCGAGAGGAACAAATTATACGCTTTATGTATGCAGTAAAGTCTTATCGTTTTCCTAATATGTAAGCTTGAAATTGCAGCGTAATTTTATTTTGCACTCTGTGACCTTTGACCTTGACTGCATATTAAAGGTCACATGAATTAAAGATTATTGGTGAAGGTCCCAAGTCTCTACGACTTCTGGTTCTCGAAATACAATTTTTCTAAAATTACGTACAATTTTTCAAGAGAAATAACTCCTTATAAGGGTAAATAACAAATGATTGTATATGTTCATTAACATTACCATCTGTTCCTGTACATGTTGCCGTTTTCAAATCGATTCTATCTCTAATACTTGTTGAGAAAAATGCCAAGGAAAGAAATTGCTTCAAGGGGATATAACTCTCATAGGGGACGATGAAATCCTATTCAGCCTCACATGGTAATACATCATGATAAGATCTACATTTTGTCCAATTAAGGTCATGATATCTTAAAAACCAACGAGGGGGGGCATGTTGAAAAAAATCAATAAAAGGGAGATAACTCCTAAAGGGGATGATGAAATCCTTAACAGAGTCATTTATTAATTCATCTTGGTGAGGTCTAGCGATGGTCCATATTTGGTCTTAATAACTTCAACAGAAACAAGAGGCGGACATGTCAAAAAAATGTTGGAAGAAAAAAAAGAACTAGTATCTCAATTGTTTGTAAAACAATTGAAAGGTCTTTCCTGTAAAAGTGATGTTTTCGTAATGTACTTTGTACGACCTTTCGTTTGATATACGACAAGCATACCTTCTGAAACTTTTCGCTTTTTACTCTTAATGACCTCATTCGCCTACATTTTTGAGATCGGAAGTATGTAAATCTAACACAGGGTAGATGAGTTCTCATTTGAAATGCGACAACGCCGTGTTCTAAAAAGTTTGATTATTGCACTTAATAACCCAATCCAACCAATTTTTGGAGGTTGGGAATTCGATATTTCAAATGTTCACATCATGACCTTTCATTTGATATACAACAAACCTATCGTAAAGAAAATTTATTTTTTGCACTCAATGACCCCATCTAACCAATTGATATGCGACAACCTTACCATCTAAGAAGTTTGAATTTTTGCACTAAATGACCCCACCCTTCCAGCTGGGATGAAAAAGAGGTTTAAAATTTTCGTTTTTGAGTAGAGTTTATTGAGACCTTCAATTTGATATATCAGATGACCCCATTTGACAAAGTGCAAAAAATGATGCAATATCAATTATATAAATAGAAGTTATGAAACTTACAAAGTCAATGCAAAACATGAAAATTTCGAAATGATTTTTTTGGTGTTTTTTTCAATGGAATGTTTTTGGTATTTGGTCAAAGATATAACTATGTTAACTTCTTCAATTTCTAAAACATTTTAAGGGGTAAGCTGTTGTTGATTCAGAAATACATGCTACCGCTCGCAAAACTTCAAATTGCATTATTTCTAAAACGACAATAGATATCTCAAATCTGTTAAATGATAAATGATCTACAGTTGAAGGACAACATTATAGGAAAAGAATTGGGACATTTTCAAAGTTCACCAAGGTCACAATTAATCATCAAATATATGATGCAATACCAAACTTAAGAACCGGAAGTCGTAGAGACATGGGACTACCACTATTCAACTCAGGACCACTTGAACTTTCAAATATCACAAGGTCAAGGTCATAGTATACTGTGAAGGTCAAGGTGAAATTTCATCATGACCTGACATTGACCTCAAATTGAAGGTCTTGAATTACTGATCATCTTTGCAGTTTATAGTAGGTTGATATCTGCTACCTTTTAAAAGATATACACAAAATACTATACTTTTAAGAATCATCCCGTTGTAACTTTTGAACAGACAGTCGGACTTTTTTGGACTTCCATATAAAATGTAGAGCTCGTTGAGAGGAACATTTTATACGCTGTATGTATGCAGCAAAGTCTTACCGTTTTCCTAATATGTAAGCTTGAAATTGCAGCGTATTTTTTTTTGCACTCGTTGACCTTTGACCTTGGATGCATATTAAAGGTCACATGAATTAAAGATTATTGGTGAAGGTCCCAAGTCTCTACGACTTCCGGTTCTGGAAATAAAAATTTTCTAAAATTGTTTACAATTTTTCAATGGGAATAACTCCTTATAAGGGTTAATAACAAAATGATTGTATATGTTCATTAACATTACCATCTGTTCCTGTACATGTTGCCGTTTTCAAATCGATTCTATCTCTAGTACTTTTTGAGAAAAATGCAAGGAAAGAAATTGTTTCAAGGGGATATAACTCTCATAGGGGACGATGAAATCCTATTCGGCCTCATATGGTAATACATAATGATGAGATGTACCTTTTGTCCAAATAAAGTAATGATATCTTTAAAAACAACGAGGAGGGCCATGTGGAAAAAAATCAATAAAAGGGAGATAACTTCTTAAGGGGATGATGAAATCCTACAAAAGTTCATCAGGTAACAGTTCATGATGAGTCTATCGATGGTTTATATTTGGTTTTGATAACTCCAATAGAAGCGGTAGGAGGGCGTGTCAAACAAATGCTGGAACTTGGAAGAAAAATAAAAGAAACTAGTATCTCAATTGTTTGTAAAACAATTGAAAGGTCTTTCCTGTAAAAGTGATGTTTTCGTAATGTACTTTGTATGACCTTTCGTTTGATATACAACAAGCATATCTTCTGAAAATTTTCTCTTATTACACTTAATGACCTCATCCGCCTACATTTTTGAGATCGGAAGTATGATATATGTAACACAGGGTAGATGAGCTTTCATTTGATATGCGACAACGCCATGTTCTAGAAAGTTTGATTTTTGCACTTAATAACCTCATCCAACTAATTTTTGGAGGTCGGGAATTTGATATTTCAAATGTACACATCATGACCTTTCATTTGATATACAACAACCCTATCGTAAAAGAAAATTTATTTTTTGCACTCAATGACCCCATCCAACCAATTTTTGGGGGACGTCAATTTGAAATTTGAAATGTACGCTTTATAATCTTTCATTTGATATGCGACAACCTTACCATCTGAGAAATTTGAATTTTTGCACTAAATGACCCCACCCTTCCACCTGGGATGAAAAAGAGGTTTAAATTTTTCATTTTTAAGTAGAGTTTATTAAGACCTTCAATTTGATATATCAGATGACCCAATTTGACAAAGTGCCAAAAATGATGCAATATCAACGATATAAATAGAAGTTATGAAACTTACAAGGTCAATGCAAAACATGAAAATTTCAAAATGATTTTTTGGTGTTTTTTTAAATGGAATGTTTTTGGTATTTGGTCAAACATATAACTATAGTAACCTTTTCAATTTCTTAATCATTTTAAGTGGTAAGATGTTGTTGATTCAGAAATACATGCTGCAGCTCGCAAAATTTCAAACTGCATTATCTCTAAAACGACAAAAGATATCTCAAATCTGTTAAATGGTAAATGAACTGCAGTTAAAGGACAACATTATAGAAAAAGAATTAGGACAATTTCAAAGTTCACCAAGGTCACAATTAATCATCAAATATATGATGCAATACCAATTTTGAGAACCGGAAGTCGTAGAAACATGGGACTATCACCATTCAACTCAATACCACTTGACCTTTCAAATATCACAAGGTCAAGGTCATAGTATATATAATGTGAAGGTCAAGGTGAAATTTCATCATGACCTGACATTGACCTCAAATTGAAGGTCTTGAATTACTGATCATCTTTGCAGTTTATAGTAGGTTGATATCTGTTACCTTTAAAAAGATATACACAAAATACTATACTTTTAAGAATCATCCCGTTGTAACTTTTGAACAGACGGTCGGACATTTTTGGGCTTATTATATAAAATGTAGAGCTCGTCGAGAGGAACATTTTATAAGCTGTATGTATGCAGCAAAGTCTTATCGTTTTCCTAATATGTAAGCTTGAAATTGCAGCGTATTGCATATTGAAGGTCACATGCATTAAAGATTATTGGTGGAGGTCCCAAGTCTCTACGACTTCCGGTTCTCGAAATAAAAAAATTCTAAAAATTGTGTATAATCTTTCAAGAGAAATAACTCCTTATAAGGGTTGATAACAAAATAATTGTTTATATTTATTAACATTGTTATCTGTTCTTGTAAA
This sequence comes from Mytilus edulis, assembly GCF_963676685.1. Classification (NCBI taxonomy): domain Eukaryota; kingdom Metazoa; phylum Mollusca; class Bivalvia; order Mytilida; family Mytilidae; genus Mytilus; species Mytilus edulis. The sequence continues at coordinate 29,044,614 of NC_092354.1, forward strand.
TGTTGCCGTTTTCAATTCGATTCTACCTCTAATACTTTTTAAGAAAAATGCAAATACAAGAAATAGTTTCAAGGGGATATAACTCTCAAAGGGGATGCTGAAATCCTTAGCAGCCTCATATGGTATTACATTATGATGAGATGTACCTATTGTCCAAATAAGGTCATAATATCTTCAAAAACAACAAGGGAGGGTCATGTTGAAAAAATCCAGAGAAAACCACCGACCTTCAGTAGGAAAACTGACAATCCCAGTAAATTAAGATTGGAATCGAGTGCACCCGCACGAGCGGGATTCGAACTCACAACCTCAGTGTTAATTGGCTAATGATTATAACATGTACAAGAACAAATGGCAATGTTATGAACATATACCTTTTTAAAATTTTAAATATCAATAAATTATAAACTTTGGAAGGCTATGTGAAATAAAAACTAGTTCAATTCAAAAATATTATATAAACATATAGTTTTACTAGTAAATGTTAAGTCAAGCGTCTTTAGAACTTTTGTTTTCACTTTCTGAAATTGAAAAAAAAAACATGTATGAGAATAATATTTATGATACAAAATGAAGCAAAATATGTTCACCAGACCAAGAATTTGAATAATGACACTATGCCCAGTAGACAGTACTTGGGTACTGGCATGAAAATACGGTTTTTTTGTGTTATTAAATTTGCTGTTACAAAATGATAGAAATTATTATAAATTAAGGAATGTATCTCCCTCATGCAAAACTCTGATTCCTTTCACGGATTTTGCTATACTTTTTTGAATCTTTTGGATTATAGCTCTTCATCTTTTATATAAGCTTTGGATTTCAAATATTTTGGCCACGAGCATCACTGAAGAGACATGTATTGTCGAAATGCGCATCTGGTGCAAGAAAATTGGTACCGTTATTTTTATTCTGACTGTATTAAACACCCATGGTTTGCCTCCTACTGTTATTTGCTCTTAGGTCTGGTTTTTATTTCTTTGAGACATTCCCCATATCCATTTTCAAATGTATTATAATGTAAACGTTTAGCTTTTAATTGGAAAATAGAATACCGTTGTTAACTAAATATTGGCTTTTTTAACATTTGAACGGACATGTATCTGGTACTAGCATCATTCAGACATAATAAATAAGACATGTTGGAAATTTATAATAGTTATTACCTTTATTTACAATAATGTTGTTTGATCCTATATTGCAATTGATGTTATTAATAATCTTGATCTGTAAATAAATAAGAAAAAAATAATAAGCATTTTGAGAGTATTCAAATTTGTTGCATATTACACTTTATTTTATAAATTAATTGTACTGGAACAAAATACTAATTTTCATTGATTAAATTTTATAACAAATATGAAGTCATTTTCTTCAATCGTTACAAATGTGAAAAAAAGCAAACTTATGATATGTAATATTATCAAAAATTAAAAACAGCATTCATTTTTGTCAACATAATTGAATTAATGTAATTGTCTTATACATTAGAATTTTTTCAACTGTATATCCAAGTTTAATCGATTTTTTTACATAAGTTTTTGTACCACGTAATTTATACGGAGTGATTTATATTTAAAGATTTCATAGAGTAAACCTGAGAGAATGTGATTGCTTTAAACAAATGTATACAGGAGTGATTCCAGAACAATAGCGCATACATGTTAACTATGAGGAATAAGCCTGAAATCAAAGTGAAATAATTATTGATGATTTAACCCCATTTACCTTATGCTTATGGAGACAAAACGCATTCGGAAAAAATACTATATCAAACTTGCTTGGATGCATTATTTTCATGTTATACTATAACGGAGATATATGAACATACTACGGTGGCAGAATGCGGCCATGAAAGAAAAAAAAAAATATAATGTTCCCTCAAGATACTATGTCGTTCCATCAAGATGCTATGTCGTTCCCACAAGATAGTTATCTCGTTCCCTCAAGATAGTAATCTCGTTCCCTCAAGATAATTATCTCGTTCCTTCAAGATACTATGTCGTTCCCTCAAGATGTTATGTTGTTCCCTCAAGATATTATGTCGTTCCCTCAAGATGTTATCTCGTTTCCTCAAAATACTATGTCGTTCCCTCAAGATAGTTATCTCGTTCCCTCAAGATAATTATTTCGTTCCTTCAAGATACTATGTCGTTCCCTCAAGATAGTTATCTCGTTCCCTCAAGATAGTTATCTCGTTCCCTCAAGATAGTTATCTCGTTCCCTCAAGATACTATGTCGTTCCCTCAAGATGTTATGTTGTTCCCTCAAGATAGTTATCTCGTTCCCTCAAGATACTGTCGTTCCCTCAAGATGTTATGTTGTTCCCTCAAGATGCTATGTCGTTCCCTCAAGATACTATGTTGTTCCCTTAAGATAGTTATCTCGTTCCCTCAAGATTTTAAAATTGTATTGATATATGATTCATTTCGCCCTTCGAAGCGGAACTGTAGACGTGGCCAGATCCCAAAAGTAGAATATTTACATAATAATAATGATATAATAATTCTGTATTTAAAGAGAATAACTGAGAGGGGAATAACTGAGAGGGGATAGGAGGGGTCCTGATCCAGAAATCCCGGGCTTAAAAACACGAAATCTCGAAATCCCGAATTTAAATAAAGTAAATCCCGACGTCCCGTAATCCGAAAAAAAGAATTCCCGGATCCGAAAGGGTCAATCCCGAAATCCCGAGCTCAAAAACACCCGATCCTGGAGTCCCAGTAAAGGTAGCACTCCACAGTTAGATGTGTAGTTTCGCATTTTGGCCCCAAGAGGATTTTTCAAATATAAGAGCTAGTGTGCAATAAAATTCATTTTTGGATAGCTGAGTATTAAAATAGCCTTCGTATTGGGTTTATATGAACATCAAGGTCATATAATGTATGTAATATAGGCTGTTTTCTGTATGCCAGTCCGTATTTGTATGTTCATACCATACATTGGTCCGGCAATTTTTGTAATGTTTTTTTCCAACTTTTTGTCGCACGAACTTTGTGATTAGATTTTACGAAAAAATTAGGCTAAAGACACCCATTCTTTATTTGATCATTAGGAAGATTTATGAAAACGGTTTCTTAAAAGGTATCACTCAAAGGCATTGAAGTTCTAGTTTGATCCAAATTTTGGGGGGATATGTGACATGCATGTTTACCCCCTTTTTGCAATATTTTATGGTAAATAAATGCAGAATGTTGCCATGGATACACAGAAAAGGAATTATTTTTCACCCTTTTAACATTTCAAAATTAAATCTAAGGAAGATACTGATTACATTCATATGCACATGTACAACACAAACAGTTAGGTTAATGTATTAGAAATCCAGGAATAGGAGATGATAAAACATTGTGTGGCTCATTTTTAATTTTCTTTTCTAAGAGGGTGGTAAAGGGTTATTTTCGTGCAACGTTTTCGGCCTTTTCATTTTACGTGTTTTTGCGATTTGGTGTTGTATTTCTCGTTTTCTCGTGTTTGGTTCGATGTGCGTGCTTCGTATTTCCCCTTATTTATTTTCCGTGTTTCGTGTCGGTGGTCTTAATTTCTCGTTCTTGCATTGTTCCGCATTTGATTAAAAAGTGAATTGGAAGTAACGCCACGTCTTTACTCCACCGTTTCGAAGTTGGAAATAAAGAATAAATCAATATAATTGTATTGCTATGTTGAGGGAACGAGATAACTATCTTGAGGGAACGACATAGTATCTTGAGGGAACGAGATAATTATCTTGAGGGAACGAGATAATTATCTTGAGGGAACGACATAGTATCTTGAGGGAACGAGATAACATCTTGAGGGAACGACATAATATCTTGAGGGAACAACATAACATCTTGAGGGAACGACATAGTATCTTGAAGGAACGAGATAATTATCTTGAGGGAACGATATTACTATCTTGAGGGAACGAGATAACTATCTTGTCGGAACGACATAGCATCTTGAGGGAACAACATAAGTTTTTTTTTCTTTCATGGCCGCATTCTGCCACCGTAACATACTGATATGCCTTGACTGGGAATCAATAAGACACCAGGGGCCGGTTTCACGAAGCTATCCTAAGACATGTCATAAGACATATCTTAGGACATGTCTTATGATCCTCTTATGACTATCCTAGGACATATCTCAGACCTCGTCTCGAAGCTGTCTTAGGATCATCTTAGCTAAGACATCCTAAACCTGTCGCAAGCTCTTTAAATTTTCAAATATAAATATGATCTACGGGAAAAAAATCAGGTAAATGTAGTATGTCTTACCATAAATTATTCTAAACGTATTGATTAATATAATGACATAATTTACAAAATAAATATGAAAAAATAAAAGTAATTTATATATAAATTATCTTTAAACAATACATCAATATAAATATGAAATTTTCAATGCAAAATTAAGAAAAAAGAATATAAAATTATGACATTGTTTTGGTACAAGTGAGTTGAATTCAATTTCGACTTTATTGGTTATAAAAGATTAAGAGATACAATCGTTCAATTTTTATATCAATACATCGAATTTTCATTGTTGACAAATCCTGATAATCCGTCAATGTATATATGTTTTAAGCAGGAACAGGAGAAAAGATAATTAGATAATAATAAGATTATTTTTTTTCAAAATTAATATAAAAAATGAGTGTTATTTATATAAATAAACGTATAACTATCCTAAGACCATCATAAGACACCTCTCGCGTTGTCCTTACTTTATGACCAACTTTAAGAGATGTCCTAATTTAGGACCGCTTTGTGAAACCCACTTAGGACTAAGATATGTCGTAAGACCATCCTAAGACATGTCTTAGTCCTAAGACAGCTTCGTGAAACTGGGCCCAGGGTTGGGTTACCCCCTTTTTCCTGTTGTATCTAATACACATTTTTTTCTAAAACAATCTTATCGAAAACACAATTCTACTTTTGGGGAAAGGTTGCACGTGTCTGTCCTTTTCTCTAATTTCCTATGAATTAAAAATCACCGAACAATTTAAATGAAGAATCGTGCATAATCATATAAAGCCAATAATGATTGGCCCGACTATTTACCTTACATGAAATTCATAGGCAGAACTACAAAAGAGAGAATCATCCCCCCCCTCCTACCCAAATTCCTTTAGAATATTAGAATAAACAAAATCTGAATCAAATGTATAGTTTTTTTGTATTTTTTTTTATTAGAATGAGTTCTTTTTCATAGAACGATGTTAGACAATATAATTATTTTAAAACAACTCGTGCTTTATTTAAAACATTCAAAACACGATGCTATATCTCCATCATTATATTTTTGGCCGGACAAATAGCAAAAAAACGTAAAAATGCTATTTGTCCGGCTTGCCGGATGAATAGACATTTTTGACTATTTGTCCGGCTAGCCGGACGAATAGCCACTGCCTAATTTATATAACAGTTTTTTCCCATTCTTATATTTTTTTTTATATATTTTTTAGTTATTTCTATTGGTAATTTCACAACCGTGTTTAATGCTCAATTTCATACATAAGTAAATGTGTTTTGTTATAATTAGAATAGTTTTTCCATTTTTATTTCTTATTATTTAAGGATCTCTTTCAGTTATAGATAGATAAATAGTTTATTCTCATAAAACCATGCAAGTACAAAGGTTACAGAGAAGTTAAAAACATAATACACATAATAAAAATAATAAAAATGCATTAAAAATGCATTACATTTCGGATGAGATAACATATAAAAGAATATATTTATACTTATACAGTCAAATGTGAAAACTAAAATTGCATAAAGAAATACTTTTTGTGTATAAGTATTATAAATAAATTATGTTTGTTAAGTTAACTATGAAAAATTGATTTGCTCATTGTTTAAGATAGTTAAGTGAATATCTATCGTTAAATAGTTTAATACTTACTGGAATTCCATGTTTATGACAACCTGTCATAGCTGCAGTAGCAGCAGCTATGACGGAAAGTGTTGTGATCATGGTCTGAAATATATTTTTAAATTAATAAAAGCATTTATTATGTCTCATTATGATATTTATATGCCAATTGTACTTAAAATTAGCATTGTGCGAATATTGCACAGTTAGTTGATCATTGTATTGGACTGAAATTCTAACTTGATCTATAACTTAATTTGTCATGGTATATACTATAAAAGATAACAAACAAACCTAACACTTAATCCTTCAAACAAATTTCTGTAGAAAAGGAAAACAAATGACATTTATCTTTATTAATACAATGTCTTTACAATTGTTTAAAAAACAATTGTCATACAGGGCGCAACTTTATATGAAATGAAAACTGTTTTCACACGAAAAACCATTTACGTTACATTACGAGTATGTTTAAAAATGACCTTTATTTATATTTTGTTACTGTTAACAAGTTTAATTCTGGAAACATGATTTTTTTTATTGTAAAACAGATGTTCTGTTCACATATTATTATATTCATGGAAATATATTGAAACACAGAAACCTTAAATGAAATAAGAACATATGCTTAATTAAAAAAAGAAAAATAGTAACTATGGTACTAATTTTGTTCTTGTTACTTCCCTTTGGTTGATCATTAGTTGATTGAAATGCAAGGCTAATCTGAATAAATTAATGTGCAAAGCGAAAATACATTCCATTTTCATTAGCTAAGAGACCGCTAACCTTTTTTTGAAAAGCTGATACTTATTTTTCTTATTTATTAACATAGATATAATAGCCATAGATAAAGTACCCGGAATATGTCACACTGAGCCCCATATAGTTTCCTTCGAAATATCAAAAGCACAGCACGGCACGTAGTGGCCTGTAAAATAGACTAATTACTTATCATAATTATTTTTAAATTATCGGGCACTCATCTTATCAGTCTATAATTAATATGCGTAACATGTGTCAAGTAAAATATGCCATGATGCGGAAGCAATAAAAATGGTCTGGTTATAATAGTTGTTCGGATTGTAATTTATTTGGAGAAAATCGGTCAACAAATGAAAAATTATGTGTTGTGGTAATAAAATAGAAAAAATCATGGAAAATAGAGTTAACATGTATGTACTATTAAATTGTCATAGCACTTGCATCGGTTTCACTCTGGAAATAAGACCTGTATGATTGACCTAAGGGGAGACATATCGTTTACTGATGGTATACGTTATTAAAAGGGGCGTATTGCATTTCCGCTAATTTTTCAAAGTCCCAATGCTACGTTTCCGGAAATTTAAAGTATATGTTTCCGCAATTTGTATTTATTACTTTTCCGGAAATTTAGTTGGTAAATTATAAATATTTGAATATATATTGACTTAAAAAATGTTGCTATGTCCTTATACAGAGACAGGCGGAAGCAGTTTTCAAAATTACTTAAATGTAGATTAGAAATTCACGAGACATTAAGACAAATAGATTTCAACACTAACAAAACTAAAACTTCCTTCTTGAACAAAATACATAACTTGTAAACGGTGAATGTACTACTGTCGGCTTTGTACGGCGTGTTAGCTACAAATATTCTGCCAGAACTGACTTATGAACTCATATGAAGATATTTCTGATTAGTGCTGACTTTTGAACATACGTTTTCATAGATTTAAATGATGAATTTTACTTGCATGTTATAATGATCTTTGACTTACTTAATATTTATTTTATATCACGGCTTAGCTTTCGATCAACAGATATTCCTCAATTATTTGCTGTAAAGCAATAGTTTTTTTTTTCTCCGGAATAGTTACTTTTTTTCCGGAAAAGTAAAATATTTATTTGCGGAAACGTAAACTTTTTTTTTCCGGAAACGTCATCTTTTTTTTCCGGAAAAGTAATGCCAATTTGCGGAAACGTAAAACTCCGATTAAAAGGTCGATCCTGGTCTTTTTTTAAGGTCTAATTATGAAATTTCTTTTTTTTATCGAAATTCAAAATAGTGTCATCACATTTTAAGCCACAAAGAAGAAATTATCATTCTTTAGAAAACAAGATTTTTACTAATGCTGAAACTTTCTTTCGTTACGGTAACACGAAGTTTTGAAAATAAAGAGAGAAACTTTTGGTGAAGAAAACGTATGTTTTTGTCTTCTTCTATATACGTTTCCGCTTACCATTTTTGTGCTTTTACAATTAAATAACTGGTGGTATTATATATGGCTATGATGAAACGAAAAGATAGAATTGTGTCATTCATGTTTTTTTTCCCTCACTTTATACAATTGTGTTAGAGGTGTGATTCGTACTATAAATACAGCTATATAAACATCCGTAAGTCTGCCAGTTCAGTTGTCATCGTACTTTTTATGTACATGTACTTTATTTATATAACTTCTTTTGTTTGGTATAGAACCAGTTGTGTGTATTTTCGATTACAGTGATTGATTACATGATCGTTTATTTCACAATGGGCAGTGGCAAATATTTGATGCATAGTCAGGACTAATAATTAAGCAAAATATAAACATTTTCAACAAAATAATTTTACTCGCATATCGAGTAGTCTTGAAATAATACAAATAGATGATGTGTTAAGTGTCATTTGTACGTATGTCTTTCTGGCATTTCTTTATCATTTTTATACAAAATTTTAACTTGGAAGAAGTACCATTCGTGAGAGTCTTTTACGTTTTATCTGTCGTTTATGAAAGCCAGATCTAAAGGGAAAATTTGAGAGAGACGTAAAAATATCGCTCTAAATTGACTTTGCAAATGATTTCCAATACGTAAACTCTCTATTTACAATTTATTAGATATCGATCGACGGCAATTACCAATTTAGGCTAATTAACACCAAGCATGACATGTATTTAATTAGAGGGTGATAAAAAATCTTCAGTCAGTACTGACTGATCTGTATCAGCTTCAGTATGTTATCTTCAGGTTGTGTGTGGTTTTACATTCAACGACTTTAATTTTAGAGAAAAAAAGTTTTATTATCAAGATACATATGCACTGGATATTATCGGTTGCCTTATCAATATGACATGACAAATTTATAGCCCTACTTAACCATTTTACATGTGTCTGGAAGTACCTATTAGCCTCGTTTTCCTATTCTCTAGGACCCAACACATCGTGTTTCTGCAGTACAGAAAAAGGTCCGGTCTCCCTCTAATTTCTACCCTACTTTCATTTTTTCCAAATCAATACTTTCACTTTCAACAATATTTGTTTATGCCCCATTTATGCCCATTATGTTTTCTAGTCTGTGCATCCGTGCGTTCGTTCGTCCGTCCGTCTGACCCGCTTCAGGTTAACGTTTTTTGGTCGAGGTAGTGTTTGATGAAGTTGAAGTCCAATCAACTCGAAAATTAGTAAATATAGTGACGATGTTGCATCCGTGAACTATGCCGGGACACATTCTTGTTTCCACATATTTTCTTTATTTTAATATATACTAGAACACACCTGTGATATCGCGGGTCCGTGACTGAATTAAAGTATATAACTATGCGTATGCCTTATTTTAGTATTGGTATTGCCATCTGATAAAGTCATGCCGATTATAAGATGCACAGTTTTATATCGCGGGTCCGTGTCTGAATTAATGTATATAACTATGCTTATGCCTTATTTTAGTATTGGTATTGTCATCTGATAAAATCATGCCGATTATAAGATGCACATTTTTCTCTGCTTTCAAAATCTTTCTGTTTGAACCCGTAGACCTGGAACCTATCAATTATTGGTAATATTAATAATTTGGAAAACAAAAGGGCCTGGAATGGAGTATTTTTTACTCAACAGTATACAGCAAAATTCTAAATACACAGTTTGGTGGTGCGCCTGTCAGATGCGGAACGTACAGATAAGGTAATAGGTAACAGGTGAATATACTATTGGTATCGGTGTCGGACTCGATCCGGAACTTCTTAATTATTGGCAATATTAATTACGTGGAAAACAAATGGGCCTGGAGTGCTGTAATTTTTAATCAACACCATTGTACTGTATTAGTTATATATAAAGTTGAATTCTTTGATTCATCGTTTTTACGTGATGACGGCTGACAAATTGGACCTCGTTATTTTAGTATTATAGATGCGACTGTATGACCCCTTAAATAGTGAACATTTTAAAGAAAACAGTGACAGAATACAGAGAGTCTCTATACATTAAAGTAGTATAATCTTAATTTACATGCCGATAAACGCGAAAAATAATTGTCCTCTCTAAGGGAGGTATAATAGTTGTTGTTCTTGCGATCTAAACACCATGATATAAAGAACACTCTGATTGGCTTATTCATTTTTTTTCAGTTTTGTTATCTATCATACGATTGGTTGGTTTTGTGTATGTTCCAAACCGACAAATGCGACTTTGCATGTTACCTATTGAACACAGAGGCATGAGGATTAATTTATCGTGGAAGGAAGAGAAGCGACACACAAAATGAGGTCTTCTCGTTTAATAGTATAGATGACCCAAATTATTTGACAGTGTCATTTCATCCCTTGAATTGCTGTTTGAAGCATAAAACATGGAGAAATACCTTTGGAAGGGGTACACTAGGGACTACATTCGTATCAAGGTACGACAATTGTGGTCTCGGACCTCATAGGATAGAAAAAGTTGACCAATCTTAATAAAACTTGGTATGACTAAAGCTTAATAAATTATAAGATTGCGTACAAAGCTCCATGGCAATAAGATATGTATTATAGACAAATGGAAAGTTTTATATTCAACATAGCGTGTTAAATTTTGAAGTAAAATTTGAAAAGTGTCAACTCTCAACATTTGAGGCATGATCTCATTTACAATACGTTCTCATCACTATTCTTTTCCATGTTCCATGGACCGTGAAATTGGGTAATAATCTCATTTGGCATTAAAATTAGAAAGATTATACTATAGAGAACATATGTACTACGTTTCAAGTTGATTGGACTTCAATTTCATCAAAATCTACCTTGAACAAAAACTTTAACCTGAAAATCCCAACTTTCATTTTCCTTTGTTCAGTGGACCGTGAAATTGGGGTCAAACGTCTAATTTGGCTTTAACATTAGAAAGATCATATCATAAGCAACAAGTGTACTAAGTGTCAAGTTAATTGGACTTCAGCTTGATCAAAAACTACCTTGACCAAAAACTTTAACCTGAAACTCCCACTTTCATTTCCTATTTTCAGTGGACCGTGAAATTGGGGTCAAAAGTCTAATTTGGCTTTAACATTAGAAGGATCATATCATAAGCAACGGACGAACGGGGCCACAGACCAGAAAACATAATGCCCCTCTCCTATCCAAATTTCCCCGACTATTATTCCACATGGCCTCTATTAAGACAAGACCTATCTATTGTATTTATTGTTAACATGGTCTCGTCATGAAATATTTGCCACTAGACGTTAAGCAACCAACAATCAATCAGTCAATTTAAAGTAGACGAAACACGCATCGAGCGTAACAGATTAAAAGCCTGTTACCTATAAAATCTGAAATTTTTTTGTCGTTTACCAATTAACATTTGCGTACTACCAACGACACAATTATTTAATATTCACCTGCGTGATTTTGACACTTTCATTGTATCCGACACTTTCCACGCAGAATATTGGATTCAGCCTTATGAAGCCGTAGTTTAGTAGATGTTTAAATTGCAACGATTTTGATCGGGTTGCGCTTATCCAGAGAGCGCAGGATGTGTTGGTGTCAAGGTCAATCAGATAACAATAAGGTTATTTTGTCATTGGTAGTACGCTAAAATTAAATCGAAAACCGACGGATATTTAACAAGTTTGCAGGTGCACGTTTAGTGCCATTTCTTAGCATGAGCACGATACTGCTGCATGTCTTATATCAGTATACCCACACATTTATTGCAGTCTATCAGCAACAAAAACTGTTTACTTGTAAAATTAATCTGCTTGAGTACTAGCAACGACAAAATTAAAATTACTTCCTGAGGGCCAAAATATTATAAACATTTAATAACACCCAAAGGTAGAGGTAACAGTGTAGAACCTTACACATTGATACATGGCGTCCTTACACGCTCGAAGTCGGGAACTTTTAGGGGACAAAAGTCCTACCTCGAATAGAAATCAGCATTTTTTAATACCAATCCAAGTATATGATTCTTTTTCATGGTACAATTTCTATCAAGGTGGAAACCTAATACGAGTCTTCAGTCATAGTATACATGTTAAAGATCATGATAAATAGGAGACAACATTTACTATGCTGACAAATTATAGGAAGAGAGAAATATTTTTCTACATTAATTTTTGACGTCTACTGTTCATCAAACATTTAATTTCTACAGAATTCTTGTGCAGTGACTAAAATAATTCACTTCTAAAAGGAAAAGGTGCAGTGAACACAAATTAAGTGGGGTGAGCGTAAATATTTAGCAATCGGGTCAAGGGGGATTTATTGTTACAAATTTTAAATCAAATTTACTAGTATTTTGGAGGAAAAAAAACCTAACTGATTTCTAAAATCTTCTCTATTGTTGTGAAAGAGGCATGTTCTGAGTTTTTGTTGGATCATAATAATCCTCAGAAACATTTATATATGGATCTGGACTTCTGATTCTAAGTACCGCCCAGACATTCTATTGATTTTTTTTCTTACGACTGTTCATCACACGTCTCAATGACTGTACCAATAATATCATTCCCCGTTGATTTAAAGGTCCAATTGTCGTATTACTTAAGATATATCTTTACTTCCAATTAAACAGAAACACTGAACAATGTTACCAAAATTACACCCATAAGGGTCTGCAATACAAACAATCAATTATATATTTTAAATACAATGAAATACATTAAAGACAAACAAGAATGATGTATATATGTTCATACAAAAGCTTGAAAAGCTATTAAGATGCAATCACCATTATTGTCAATTCCAGCGACCTCCTAATAGAAGACCACTGAGAGAACAAAGAGGAGACGGTGCTTTAATAGATTTCTGATGTGAGGTCCTTCCTTGGTCGATCATTATGAAATAATAATATAAATAATGAGCAACGTTGTACTTCTTCTGATTGGTTTTTAAGTTCCTGCTATTAGTGGAGTGGCGTTTGTATGTGTGCGATCTACAAGTACACAGTGACGTTTGACAACCAGAGACGATGCAACAAACAAGTTTTATTCGGCATTTTGTGTGTACTAGCTCTTCTGCAATTTGAATTAAGATGTTATTTGGCCTAGTGCTGCCCTAGATTCTTTATTGAATATATATCATCTTTAATCACTTTCATTGTCAGAATCTACATAATTTGTTTGGTGGGTATTAGAGTGGCCACTTTAAGCGAAACTATATTTTGAATCATCATTCAATATCAATATGAACTATTAAAAATCACACTGAATCAAAAATACTAGTACCCAAAATGTTTATAAATATTCACGAAACAATTAATTTTCATTGCGTGGTGGCAAAAGCAACCTTCTTCCTATGTTGTAAAACTAGAGGCACCATATTTTTTGTTAACTGCATTTTACCCCCTATTTTTAAATTTAAACATGTGGGCCATGTGTGTTGATAGTCAGGGTCATCAGACACATTCTTAAACTAAATACTCTATTGATGATAGTGGTCAAGTTTGGTTGCATTTAGACTTTAGAAATATATAAAAAGACAAATGATACGCCGAAATAGAGACCAACAAAATACATCGATTTTGTTACGACTTGAATGTACTGTAATTTGTGAATTAAGGAAATAGACATTCGATTTTGATAGTTTTTTTTTTTATAGTTTATTTGGTTAATTAATGTTAAAAGTAATATCTGTTATATTTTTATAATTGATTAAGCTTGGAATATTACAGTAAATTTAATTACACTCACTTGACAGTTTAAGATAAGACATTGTTTAATTTTATTAAAGAAAAAGAATGTCACTATGACTCAGAGCTGATATGCTTTCCGTCGAATTCACAACGACAAAATTGTTTTTCACTCAATCTGTCATCCTAGTTCTAGTAAGAACATACTGTCATGTCGATACGTTGCAATTGGATTACCAACCTTGACGATAATTTATGTTACGACAAGACTTTATCGATACGTTAAATAGCTGAAAAGCAAAAGTGAGAATTTTGAGTTAATCAACTAAAAATGTGTTTTTTTTTATTTACCTGGAAACTCTCCAGTGTTTGATTCAATTAAATACTATTTACAAAATCTGCCTTTTCATTTATTTTGGTCTTTGATTAATAATTTTGCTCAAGTTGCTTTAGTCATTCAAGGCTTAACATTCCGCACCACTAACCTTAAAATTATTTTTCGTTTACATGATGTGGCAGTCCAAATTTCCCCGACCATCATCCTCTATTATAACAACCTACCTATTGTGTTTATTGTTAACTTGTTCTCGTCCTGAATATGCATGAAATATTTGCCACTGGACGTTAAACAACCAACAATCAATCAATCGTTTACATGATTAAATTAATTTAGCCAATTAAACCTCTCACTCTATGACAGACGTTTAAAATGCCACTCACTTTATTGACAACACTGTTTGAACAAATCACAAAAAAATAGGTAAACATGTTAAAACATTGTGTTACATTAAAAAGGAGAAATTTATGTTGTGATTTGTTTGCATATCACGATAAGAAAAAGTTCATTTTTTTTTTGGAAAATATGAACTTAAGTTTTTAAATAATTCTATCCGAAGAGAATTTAAAGAACGGTATGGTATATGCATTTCAACACCTTAACACTGGTGCTCAAATAATACCGAATAAAATAAATAAGAAATGTTTTAGTTCCATATTGGTTTATCCACTATTTTATTCAATATGTACACTTGTTACATTTGAATGAAGTCTTGATTCGTGATTTATTTGCAGGAATTGATAAATATTTTGTATTGTCCTAGCTTTATTGATTCTCCGGAATCATGTCTTGCACCGCATCACTTGAATTATCAGCAGCAATCCGATTTGATTGCCGATATCAAGAAACCTGCCATGTCTAGGTCCTCCACTTCCGCATTTTGTTCATTACTTCCCTTATTTATGGACACATCTAGGCTAATTTTTGCACCACGGTCAACTTGTCGGCATTTCGGTTCATGTTTGCTCTTCTACATTTTTTATGTGCACAAAAGCAAACGATACTGCAACTGAAAACGAGAAAAATGCCAGCTCTAAACGATACAAAAATGAAAATGTTTTCTTTCGTTCATTATATATACAAAATAAAAAAATAATTTTATAAAGCAATTTGAAATATATAATTTAATTAGCTACGTATATTAATATAGACGGCATCAAAGCCACTACACCCCAAGGGTGACTGGGGTATAGAAATATGGTCACTTGGTCTTTTCCCGACCGGCAGTAAAACGCTTGCCGAAGTGGGGCGTCCGTTCGGCTGTGCGGGATGTATCAAGTTCGCAGTCACGTCCGGTCAGAAGGGGACGTTAAATCCAATGCCTCGTGTAAAGAGAGTGCCACGCTCTTTGCACGTTAAGAACCCTTGCTATAAATCTTTTGAGGGGTCCGTAGGTGGCCTGTTGCAAGGCAAAATTTCTGTCCGTATCCAATATACCCTCATTTTCCAGTGGCAGTCCAAATTTACCCGACCATCATCCCAGATGGCCTCTATCATATCAACCTACCTATTGTATTTATTAAGTGTGAGGGACCGCCTCGAGAGAAAGTTACTTTACCGGCCCCTTAATTTTTATAAGGTCCGTTTAACATGGAAAATAGGTAGTTACTATTGATTTAAGGATAAGTTGGGTGGAATTATATTCATATTGATCATTTGTGAACAAATAAAGTTAAAGATATTTGATTGACTGTCGGTTGCTTAACGTCCAGTGGCAAATATTTCATGCATATTCAGGAAGAGAACAGAATGTATTGTGGCGTACATCATTTGGATAAATCCTCAAAGGGTGACTGGGGTTACGAAATATGATCACATAGTCTTCTCCCGACCGGCAGTAAAAGTTGGGTGTTCGTTTGGCTGTGCGGGATGTATTAATTTCGCTGGTATGTCCGGTCAGAATGGGGACGTTAAATCCGATGCATCGTGTAAAGAGAGTGCCACGCTCTTTGCACGTTAAGAACCCTTGCAACAACTGTTTGAGGTCCATATGGGGTCTAAGCAAAATGTCTCCCTATCCATGATACCCTTATTTTCTAGTGGCAGTCCAAATTTTCCCCGACCATCATTCCAGATTTTTCATTTCCCTTTGTTCTGCAGTATGAGCAATGCAATCATTGGTTAATGGAAAACATTTTAAACCAAATCTTTTGAAAAATTTTTCTACCCTGAACAAAATTTTACTATAGTGCTTTAAGTGGCTAAGGCACATACTGCTTTGAAGAAATTTTGTCACATTGTGAAAAATGTGTATTTACAGGGGTTCAAATTTACTTTAGGCAATGGAAGGTCCAGGACCTTTGACCAAAAATGCAGATCTTGCGTGGTTTGTTTGATACATAAGTGCATAATGATGACCTACAGATCGAGTATGCCTTTTTACCCAGTTTACCAAATTTTCAGGAAGAAATATCGTGCTTGGGCCTATTCTTAAAGACTGAAAGGTCCTCCTTTATTCTTAGAAGGTCCAATTTAAATTGAACTTGAATTTTGAAATTTAATTTATAAAAACAGAAAATGCTTACCGTTCCAAAGCACTCATTAGGTCTTACTGTTTATAAGTATAATGTCTAAAAACCCAAAAAACGTTTCAGTTCTGTCCATTCAGATTTGATTTGCTCCTTTTCATTATCAGAAAATATTTCACTAAACTCGTGCAGATTGATTTACCAATTCTACTAACTGGTCATTTCCAAATTCAGCAAGTTCAAATCCCCTGCCAAGAGGCCACCGATGAAAATTAAATATCATCTAATATGAAAAAGAGAAAAGCAGTTGACAATAAACATCTAAAGGAAGATGGCGTACTGAGGTAATTATTTAAAATTTGACAAAAAGTACGCAGTAATTTTTTACATGCGAAAAATTTAATATAATGTGTCATTTTATAACCATAAATTTTCATCCTGTCAAAGTTTTAAAAATTCTTTTTAGCAGTAGAGATTTTTCCGTTAGTTAATTTTTGCAACTTTAAACAGGAATACTATTCTGTTCCGAACTATGTTCTATGGGAGATAAATAGTCGAATTTAAAGATATGTTGTGGATGTATTAATTGAGTGCTACTTATAATATGTTGGTTATATTTCTGAAAGAGGACATGCACAATGTTATGTATATTTTTTTCTTCATTTTTAGGGATAATTTGATAACAGAAATTTTGGAACTGAATAAGAAAATAAAGCAAGATTAACTGGCAACTGAAAACATGAAATCAAGGAATGATAGCCTGGAAAAAAATAATCGAGAGCTTGAAACAAATTCACACAGGAATTAACACAAAATAAAAGCATGAACAATTAAATATAACAGATACTGAAGAACAAGATATGGTCAGACATTTTTAAAACTGAAACTAGAGGCTATCAAGAGCCTGTGTTGCTCACCTGTATTTGCCGATGCTTTGCAAATCATGTGAAATAAGGTTAAAACATAATTAATAGTATTAGATATTAGATATTATAGGGTTATTGCATGAATATGGGGAATAGTGTCCCGATTAGAATTTTGTATTGCACGAGCTTGCGAGTGCAATGTATGTTTCCCCCAATATTCATGCAATAACCCTTTTATTGTATAGCAATATAATATTTGAAAGTAAAACCAGAGGCTCTTAACCAGAGGCTCTTAAGAGCCTGTGTCGCTCACCTTGGTCTATATGCATATTCAAAAAAGGACACAGATGGATTTATGAAAAAAATGTGTTTTGGTGATGGTGAGTTGTTTGTAGATCTTACTTTACTGAACATTGTACTACTTACAATTATCTTTATCTATAATGAATTTGGAAGATTAGTTACAGAGGAAAATATTTTGTAAAAATTAACAAAAATTGTTAAAAAATTACTATTAAGGGTAATAATTACTCCTTAAGGGTTCAACTGACAATTTTGGTCATTTTGACTTATTTGAAGATCTTACTTTGCTGAACAGTATTGCTAATTACTGTTCATCTCTATCTATAATAATATTCAAGATAATGATCCAAAACAGCAAAATTTCCTCAAAAATTACCAATTCCGGGGCAGCAACCTAACAACCGGTTGTCCGATTCATCTGAAAATATCAGGGCAGATAGATCTTGACTTGAGTTATCAGCTAAAATCTGCATTTTACCCCTATGTCCTATTTTTAGCCATGGCTGCCATCTTGGTTGGTTGGCCGGGTAACCGGACAAATGTTTTATATTAGATACCCAAATGATGATTTTGGCCCAGTAGTTTCAGAGGAGAAGGTTTTTGTAAATGTTAATGACGACGGACGCCAAGTGATGAGAAAACCCCACTTGGCCTTATAGGCCAGGTGAGGTAAAAAAGGTACTGATAATTTTTTCGTATCATAATAAATTGAAAGATGTGGTATGAGCTCACATTTCATCTGACCTTGACCTTTTTCTAACTGTATGCAATAGGTTAACTATATTTAGCGTATGGAATTATTGTAAGGTGACCATGACCTCGATTTCATCGTTAAGTGGTAAAATGTAGGTCAGAGTTATCTTTCTTTACCTATCGTAAATTTTGAAATTATGTGTATGAGATAGCCAACGCTCGGCTTGGTGCTTGTAGTCGGATGACTGAATTAATACAAAATGAAATACCGGGAGCACCAATCATATTGCAAACTCGCAATCTAGAAACAAGCATCTTGCCTACCACAGTTATGAAAAAAATACTTAACATCCACTTATCAAAATCCAATTCTTTACCATACTAATAAGGTTGTGCCAATATACAGGAAAACGCAAGTCATTTGCAAGAAACACATACAGAATCATATGTAAATAATCAGTTGTCTCCAATCATAGTATAGTCGGTGTGTATAAAGATTAGATTAAGTTTTTGAAGAAAAAAATCAAAATCTATTTTTATACCCAGAAAAAGAGTCACGTGACCACCCGAAATAAAAGGTAAAATACTGACAAATAAATCGTAGTAGAACAAAGGGCATGCTGATGTTTAAATATATAGTTGAAGACACCTTCAAATAGCCTATGATCTAAAGTTTTTTTTTTAAAAATCATGGCAAAGTGTTTGTTCTTAAAGATGCATTGAAAAACACCCTCAAAGATCCATCATTTCAAAATTTGTGCTTTTTTCGCAGTTTCGGACACATTTTTATCATAACAGATAGTATCTGTATTCTTTGGCACAAGAAGGCCTTCTGATATATTCAACAAATGAAAACTTGATAAACCTAGACATAAACAGAAATATATTGCGATGGGACCTTCAGAACTTGTCCCAGGCCGTATTAGAGTGTTGTGAACTGTGTAATGACTGATCGAAATATTGGAGACTATATACATATTCTACAAACAATGAAAGTCCAGAATTTGAAATTACAGACGACGGCCAGCAGTAAAAACCCTAGTCCGCCAAGTTATGGCCACTGGATACTTACCTATTGCCGTTGTGCGCCAGAACTTTTGTCTGTTGAGAACATCTCACAAAACTCAGAGACTCTGCCGGAAATATGATGAACTAAGGGACTTCCTTGACTACTTCGAAAGAAACTATTTAAACGGGTTGTTCCCTAAAAACGAACTAAAAAATAACACTAGTTGTAATATGTTAATAATATGTAACGTGTCTTCTGATTGGCTGACGTCGTTTTGTTAATCATATCATAGACACAATTTTCAAAGCTTTTTCATGATTTATGCCGGTTTAAAATGGAATTTAGAATTAAATTATCAGAAATAACTGTAACATTTTGTCAGTCTATACGAAATAACATAAAAAATGTCGTGCACACTGTTAAAAAATCTGTTACGAGCGTTATTCACATTTTTTTTATGTTATCTCTTCATAGACAGAAAAAATATTAGTCATTCCTCAATTAGTTTAGGTAAATCTACCACAAATAGACTCAGATGATGGGCCACTAAACATATTCTGTCTATGAGAAATTGCAATGCCAGTACTAACGCAAAGTTCCTCGGAGTTCAGTATTTTTGTGTTTTTACTTTTTACCAACATAATCTGACAAAATCGTAAATAATATTCAACGAACTAATTTGCCTAGTAACAACATGTCTAATTCAACTAACAGTGCTTCCAAACTTACACCACAAATGATTAATGCTATCTCTGGTCCCTGCACACAAGCACAAACTTCAGATTTTACCTATGCACAACCAACAGCTAACCAAAACTCATTCTCTTCTCATTTTCAGCTTCACACCAACCATCCTTACACTAACCCTTTTTTTAATTCTGTATACAACTTCTAACAGTAACTGATGACACTGTAAGAAAACGTCAAAGTTCGAAATTCCACAAATGTTACTCATATCCAAGACCTTTCATCTGCAATTGTCTCTCCTGATTCCTCCAAGTCATCTGAGGAATCTGATGCTTATTTGTGTAATGACAAGAGAGGAAAACATTTAAAGAAATAGAAAGACCAAGGAAAAATTAAGTAAATATTCCAAGCGGACAAACCAGATGAAAACAAATAAAACTGATAAATTAATTGAAAACGGCAAACACGTTACCGCCGATGTGGGAGACGTTCATCTAATTATTTCTGTGTTAATAATAATTGTTTGACTAATTATCTTACATTTTTTTATTTGTGCTGAATTCCAGATTTTTTTTACGTATCCGCAATGTTTTATTTTTTTATTTGTCGCATAAGAAGCTAACGAATATAAAACAAAGGAATAACGTAATGTATTCGCTTATTTCATCTCGAACATGGCAAAACTTAGAAACAATACAAGTTTCCATATGACCCTTCTGCAGAGGCCCAGTTAAACTGGACCAGTTAATGTGTATGCCAGGATTACACAATCAGAGGATCTTCATCTTGTCAAAAACAGGATAGTCATCTTGGGCATGCAGCTCCCCGCCTGAACACCGGACCATGATTTTGCATATAATATGTTCGGCCTAAATGGACACTTAAAGTGGGTAGCCAATTTAGTAGATGTTATTATGAATGAAAACTAAAGCAAACAAAATAAAAACACGGTCAAAAAGGTTTGGTAAAACATAAGTGACCAAAGCTAGTGATAACCTAATACAGTTCAAGATGAGAGCGCAATCAGCTCTTAGACTTATTATAACAATGAGCGGCAAATGATAATATTGGGGTTCACATAACGCTCGCAATACAAGAAAGGGCAAATTTTGACTGGTTTTGTTCTTTATATTAGCTCTTCTATTTTTAGCTGCTGAAGCATGTTTGTGAAAAATGTTCGAGCGCAAGGAGAGAACATCTTGACAGTACATGATGACAATTCAAGATACAAATGTTCTACATGTAAATATCACGTAAATCAAAATCAATAAGTACGTCTGAGCCAGTGACAACTCTACAACAGATATATCCATCGGATCCCCAGCAATGATGGTGATACATGGCTCTGTACATTAAGTATATACAACTCGTATAAACATCAACCCAACAATGTTAGATCTGTAAATTTGCTTTCGCAAATTTTGGGTTCTTCCCTCGCCGGGATTCGAACCCATGCTACCGAGATATAGTTTGTAGGATCCTTTACTATAGATACTTTAGCTGGTCTGTAAAAATAACATCTTCATGCCTTATATATCATGTACTGTAGTACGACGCTAGATTAAAACTAACGTGGAAAGGAAACACCCTGCCACCGAAAGCTTCATTTTATGAAGCCCAGGTGGTCGTGTGGTCTAGCGCACCGGTTACAGTGCAGGCGATTTGGTGTCACGA
Organism: Mytilus edulis; assembly: GCF_963676685.1. Classification (NCBI taxonomy): domain Eukaryota; kingdom Metazoa; phylum Mollusca; class Bivalvia; order Mytilida; family Mytilidae; genus Mytilus; species Mytilus edulis. The sequence goes on from NC_092354.1 coordinate 29,066,364, forward strand.
TATCTCAGTAGCAGGGGTTGAATCCCGGCGAGGGAAAAACCAAAAATTTGCGAAAGCAAATTTAGATTTAAAATTTTTGGGTTGATGTTAGACGAGTTGTATATTTATATATATATATATATATATATATAAAGATCACTACAATAAATATTCTTGTGTATAGAAATATATAGATTACAATTAAATCCAACATTTCAGGTATAAATAGTTTTACTTCAAAAGTTCTGTAGGAGACCAAGTAAAGAAACCTTAAATTCTGTAGATTTCCTGCCATGTTATGGTTTTTATGGGAGGAAAGAATTGTGGAGACATACCAAGAAATGTGCATTCAACAAAAATAAAAACAAGTCACAGTTACAGGATGCAAGTATTATTGTAAGATCTAAACTAGTCCTGGCAGGAGGATTGAGCCCTTATTTAGAGGGAAAAGAAATAGCAGTTCCTAAGGAACTTGAAAAAACTTGCTTCATTAAAATGAATAGAGATCAAATTTTTGATAATATTGTAAATGATATATTAATACTACAATATGGAAAATGCATGGTAAGCCATCTGGGACCAAGAAGAACTAACTAACTTCAACTTCGTACTTTATTTGGCTTTTTATAACTTTTTTGGATTCGAGCGTCACTGATGAGTTTTTTGTAGACGAAACGCGCGTCTGGCGTATATATAAAATTTTGTCCTGGTATCTATGATGAGTTTATTTACAACCACTGGGTCGATGCCACTGCTGGTGGAGATTCATTTCCCCGAGGGTTTCACAAGCCCAGTAGTCAGCACTTGTGCTGACATGAATTATCATTGATATTGTTATATTTATAAATTAACCGTTTACAACATTTTCATTTTTTTGAAATACTAAGGCTTTTCTACCTCAGGCATAGATTACCTTAGCTGTATTTGGCAACACTTTTAGGAATTTTGGATCTCAATGCTCTTCAACTTCGTACTTTATTTGTCTTTTTATAACTTTTTCGGATTTTAACGTCACTGATGAGTTTTTTGTAGACGAAACGCGCGTCTGGCGTATATATAAAATTTTGTCCTGGTATCTCTGATGAGTTTATTTACAACCACTGGGTCGATGCCACTGCTGGTTGAGATTCATTTCCCCGAGGGCATCACAAGCCCAGTAGTCAGCACTCTTTGTGCTGACATGAATTATCATTGATAATGTTATATTTATAAATTAACTGTTTATAACATTTTAAATTTTTTGAAATACTAAGGCTTTTCTACCTCAGGCATAGATTATCTTAGCTGTATTTGGCAACACTTTTAGGAATTTTAGATCTCAATGCTCTTCAACTTCGTACTTTATTTGGCTTTTTATAACTTTTTTGGATTCGAGTGTCACTGATGAGTTTTTTGTAGACGAAACGCGCGTCTGGCGTATATATAAAATTTTGTCCTGGTATCTATGATGAGTTTATTTTCACCAAATGCATTCCCCAACGGTGACTGGGGAATAATAATATGGTCACTTGGGTCTTTTTTTGCTTATGTAGCTTCGGTGGAGATACATTTTTTGTAATATGACAAATATGGCCGAAGGATCAAAAAATGTTTACATGAACTCTGATATTTCATTGCAATTTTAATATTACAGAAGATAAAAGTGCCTTATCTCATGACAAAGAACTCAGGAGATGTTCACCAAAAACAACAGAGAAAAAAGTAGAGCAACTTCTTAGATTGACAGTAGAATATACCAAAGCATAGTAGAGTAGAGGATATGATAGGAACATATCGAGTATTTAAGAGTACTGACATAGTAAGTTTTCTGTATTTATATCTATAATTTCAATTTGAAATAGTACCACAAACTATAACTTCAGTAATAGCAGAATACACATATATAATACATGGTAACACCATATGCATCTATTATAGGATTGCTTTAATATATGATGATTGAATTATAAAACACAGTGGTAAAACAATTTAAAGTTAAATAATTTACACCTACCTTATACAATTTAACTTACTTAAGATCTGTGTTCAAAGGTTTTTTTGTTGTTGAATTAATAAGATGAAACATAAAGCTGAACTAAAAATTATGAGCTAACCATAGTGAAAAATTGTCTTGGGCATTTGTATACATTCAAAAGTTTGAGAATATTAAGGATTGTAAAAAAATAAATATCTACTTAGATGAAGGGGAAGTTATTCAAACTTATGAGACAAATTTACGGAGATAAATGTATTATTTACTTCTTCAATTAAATGAAAATGACTTGTACAAGACGTACCCAAGGTCAGTGCTGGTTGTACCTTGTTTTTATTTAAATAATGTTGTATGTGTTCCTATATTTTCACGGTATAAATTACATTATTTTGTTATTTTATTTCTTCGAAGCTGATATCATCCTTCTTGCTACCATTAATTTGGGGGGAAACATTGCTCACGACATGCTTGAAAAAAATGTCCACTGAGATTTTGAATTTCGTGTATGCCAAAAATCTCACTTCTGTTCCAAGATCTGCACTAAAATCAGAAGGCATTATATATCTGTATAAAACAACAAAGATAGGTTCAATTGAGACATTCTGAACAATATTGTACTTCCTATTTTTAAACAATTTTTAATTAGAACATCTAATTCAAGACTTTTGACATATATTTTGTGGATTAGGTTATTCGTCACCAGAGATTTAGAGCTAAGAAATGCATGAATAAGAACCATCACGTCATTTAAGTGAAAAATGCATAGCATAGTTAGTTTTCAAGAATGCAGTTTTTAGACTTGCCCAAAATTACATATAAAGTCATATTTTGACCCCAAAATCTTCACTTTTGTCAGTGTACTTCAGGTTTAAAGCACCCCATGATGTGTTAACTTGTCAGGTGAATAGTCTTGATAATTTTTGTGCTATGGAAAGTCAATGCATTTGAATGTTTAAGACATATTAAAATACATATACTGTGGATTCATTATTATTCATTGGGTACAACGAATGACAAGTTTTCTATAGGTATGTATGCAAACCTCGGCAAAACCACGAAATCAAATATCCACGAACATGTGATTGTTTACTTCATTAATAAATGAATCCACAGTATGTATTTCTGGTTTCACTTTAATAACACAAAAAAAAAGATCTTGAGATTATGAGCTGACTCCAAATTCAAATGTATGTTAAAATTTCAGTGAAAATTTGTTTTATCAGACAGTTGAAAACCGTTAAATTTTTTGACTGCACATGTTTAAGTAGAAATATAAGTGTCATAAAGGATCATTTAAAGCTGCATGCATTGGTCAATTGTTAGAGTTTCATAGGATTGATGAAATTTTTGTCATATTATGTCTGTACAATAAGCCACAAATAATTTTTTTTTGATACGTCACACAGGTTAAGAGAAATATATTTGTCGTTTACAGTATTTGTTATTTAAAAAATAATACCTGCATATTATGCTCTATGCTCATTTTAACATGGGTAGGCATTATATTTGTCGATATTTTACACTGAGCGTTGTCAAATATAATGCCTAACCATGTTAAAATGAGCATAGAGCATGACATGAAGGAATTATTTCGATTCTAATAGGACAAATACAGTATTTTCATAGGTCGAAGCGTACGAAATTACCGTAAAAATGTTTGGCTGTTCCCGTTTCCTCCTCGAGGAGTCTGTGCATTGCATTTCATATTTGATAAGTTTAAAAGCTACGAGCAGGGTAAATATATATGTTGTTTCATAAAAAAATATAATAAAAGTTTATGTTAGCTGCTTAAATGTATATATTTTAAAGGATAACGATGGAAATAACGTTAATAGAAACAGTAAGTTCGTGCGCATGTGTCAAACATATTTTGTGCTCATTAGAACACAGCTTTGTTTACAAAGCGGTAGCTATAAGGACGTCATATTAGAATGGTGAATAAACATCTTAAAAACAGAAAACGTTATGCCTTAATTTAACAAAAACAATTTGTGTATATCTTTTAAAACAGAAAATGTTATGTCTTTCTTTCGAAGAACAAAATACGGTGACAAATCCTAATTTTAAGCAAATATTCTACAAAGAAAGTATATTTTTTTACTCCATAGATAGATGTATAATAATGTCGTCATCAGATGAATAACAATCGTTAAAACATTAAAACATAAAAGGTAAGTCAAGTCGTTCACCTAAATCATCAATGTATATGTGCACAACGAATATAGGACAGAAAGTCACAGGACAAAAAGTAACAATTCACTTTTGAAATTATTTTACTTTGAACAAGAAAACACTTATTTTAATACATTTTTTTTGTATTTTTCTTCAGGTTTTACATTGAAGCAACTTTATAGTTAAAATTTATTCAATAAATATCAACAACCATCAAATAATTGTAATGATTGTTATGAAAAACAAAATGTCAAAAGGGGCTTGTTACTTAAATGGCTTAATTTTGCCAATAAATGAACGAGTAAAATTTAAGACATTTTCATTGATCAAGGTCTATTAGGAATTTCCCTAACTGCAAATGAATATAAGTAGTAAAACAAAAGTATATCAAAATATATTCAAACGACTGTCAAAAATGTATGTATGTCCTATCAAATTGTTGACTTAATGTCCTGTGACTTTCTATCCGGATTTGTTATCACATAAGCAACACGACGGGTGCCGCATGTGGAGCAGGATCTGCTTACCCTTCCGGAGCACCTGAGATCACCCCTAGTTTTTTGGTGGGGTTCGTGTTGTTTTTTCTTTAGTTTTCTATGTTGTGTCGTGTGTGCTGTTGTTTGTTTGTCTTTTTCATTTTTAGCCATAGCGTTGTCAGTTTGTTTTAGATTTATGAGTTTGACTGTCCCTTTGGTATCTTTCGTCCCTCTTTTACCGTGCACAAACACATATAACTAATTATGTTGTGTAAGATTCGAATGCATTATCTTAAGTTGGAAAGAATTATTGGGGTAGTATTGATGCTACTAGTATCTTAAAATTACTTAATTTAAAGGAGTATCAAGTACTTTAAATATATGGTGAAAAAGAAATTGTATTTAAAGTATTGTAACATATGGAAACAAGAGTTATTTAATGATAAAAGACAAAATAAGACCTCTGGAAACAAACTTAGAACATATCGATCATTCAAACCAAGTTTAAAATTTGAGCCATACTTATTGCAATTACCATATATTCAAAGATGTGTTTTAACCAGATTTACAATTGGAGCTCATGAACTTGAAACAGAAAAGGTCTTTACTTATATATTAAACTAGAAATAAAATATGCAAACTCTGTAATGAGGAAATAGAAGATGAGATGCATTTTCTTTTAACATGTTTTTTGAATAGCAAAATATATAGTAAAATTAAAAAATTTCAAAACTTGATAACAAATCTCTTTTTATTTGGCTAATGGAAAATGAAGATCAAATGTTTTTGATAATAATTTGTCTTTTGTTAGGGGTTTTAAAATATGAACAGGAAAATAGAATACAATATTAAATTAGTTTCTCTATATAAATATATAGAATGATATGTATGGTTACATTGTTATTTCTTTTACATTGTTTTACATCTGCCTTCTCCCGGACTTAACTTCAAACGTCACGTTCCCACTAAAAAGCTTCCCGACGTGCCTGATTTAATGTGTGTTTGGATTATGACAATTTCAATTCTGATCTAAAAGTTTGTTACGGCTCATGGTCTAGTTTGGCAATCTCCATTCTTCTTACTAAGTTGTCTTTTGCCCTTGAGTCCTCCAGGACCCGATGCAACATCTCTACTTTAAACCAAATTTCGGCAGTCGACTCCTTCATCATAAGATAAGCGACGTTCTCTCTAGAAGATAGGTCAATCCTGGCCACCGTTAGTTCTGGAAGTTCCACTAGAGGCCTAGATGGACGATACTACCGTTTCCCTGAGCTTGTGGGCTGCTAATTGGCAACGAAATGACGCAATGCATTCTTCCCATATCTTTTTACACTTGTCTGTTCCTTTTTCTTGGCCAACCTAAATCCATTCGTCCTGATAGCAATAGTGCTGGTCCGTTCTGATGGTTTAATTATCTTAATGTAATCCTTTGGTCGCTTGGCCAACCTAAATCCATTCGGCTCTGTAAAAAGTCCCCTTCCTGTAGGTCTTAGATGGTGTTTTGCTGATTTTCTCCAGGATTCCTCAAAAGAAGTTGGGTAACGGTACTTTGTCAACCCGTGAAGCATTGGGACATAGAGACAACCGCATTACACATGTTACTCATCGGAATAGCCTCCGGTTCTGGGTTGGTGATGGGTGTCGCTCCGGGGTGGGTTGTTGAGTTCCGATACCTGGAATTACTTCTTCATTTTCAATTATCCCCCAAGGTTGACTGAGGTATAGAAATATGGTCACTTGGTCTTCTCCCGACCGACAGTAAAACGCTTGGCGAAGTGGGGCGTCCGTTTGGCTGTGCGGGATGTATCAAGTTCGCAGTCACGTCCGGTCAGAAGGGGGGCGTTAAATCCGATGTATCGTGTAAAGAGAGTGCCACGCTCTTTGCACGTTAAGAACCCTTGCAACAACTCTTTAGGGGGTCCGTAGGTGGCCTGTTGCAAGGCAAAATTTCTGTCCCTATCCAATGTACCCTCATTTTCCAGTGGCAGTCCAAATTTCTCCGACCATCATCCCAGACGCTTATATGTCAGTGTCCCCTTTATAACTTTTTAAGAAAAGAATTTTATGATAATATTTTAATAGGTTGTGAAAATTTTAAAATGTTAAGCACAAGTGCCAAATTTAATTGCCTTTTTATTTAAGAAAACCTAGAGCAGAGGTATTGAAAAGTATTGCAATTTATATTTATAAATGTTTTGAACTGAGAAAACTATCAATATAATACAGATATTGTATTAATTAAGACATTGAGAATAGATCATATAATTATAATGCCTTGTCACCCCTTTATAATATGCGTGTGGCTCTGGTCTGGCTGTGGTTACCATCTAAGAATTGGGATGGTTATATTCATATTTATATATAGATTCTACCACTGCATCGAGTGTAATACGATATTTATCCACTCGAGATTTTCCCTATATAAATGAAAATGGTTTACCTATTATATAGATATAAAATCTATGATGTATTAAACACTGATTGACTTGTAGCAGGTTATGTGCAAGTGTGTACAATACAATCAGCCAAATTTGAACTTATTTAAAACAAGGTTTTAATACTAAAAATCGCCTGTTTTTTTTTTTTGGAACATTGTGTCATGACAATCAATTTGTTATAGAAAATGACACTCATCTTATAATTCAGGCAATCAAACAATATCTTCCAAACACAATGCATTTTTTGATGTTTAATATAATTTCAATACCGTGTAGCTCTGAGAGGATTTTTTAAAGCTTGACCAATGATACAGATAGTAGTTGTCGCAAGTCGTCATGGTTATATGAACATAAGGCTTGTAAGCTGCTGTCATTTGGATCAGATAAAGCATATTTTACACAATGGTCTGTGCATTGGTCTTCAAGTGCTAAGTTGAGCTTAAAATCTGTCTGTATGTACAGCTTGCATGCTTGGGTGTCCTCTTTAATCTTTTTGAGGTTGTCTATCATACTTGGACTTCAAAATATTAATGCCAAGTGAAAATTAAAAAAAGAACAATAAAACATATTACAAGTTTTCAAAGTATGATGAACAATTGGGAGCTAGATTAATAATTTGCTCATTGTTGAAGGCCGTACAGTGATTTCAAATTCAGTGTCATTTTGGTCTCTTGTTAAGAGTTGACTCATTGGCAATAATCCGACATATGTTAAAATAAATTGATTCAAATTCATTATGAAGAGCTAAGTTGTTACTGTTTATCAAAAAGGTCAACGCAATTTACAAAAAGAGCATTATATATAACTGACCGAATAGATGGAAAAAAATGACAACAACAAAAACGCACGTCGAAGTAACACCAACAGAGGTTGGTTTAATTTTGAATAGCTATTCGAGAAATAGTATTAATTGTGAGGCTATTCAGGCCGATGTTAGACGGGAATTCGTATGAAACCGGAAAATTTGAAAAAGGCAAAAGACGCATGTCCGACCAGAAAAAATGGCCATGAAGGAAGGTTTTGTCACAACCAGTGAAGATATGAACACAGTTGTGGAGGACATTAAATCTAAAAACAAACGTTACCGAACAAAGGAGCACCATAGTGAGAAATCTAAGAAAGAAGAGGTATTTGAAAATATTGGCACACCTTTTATTTTAATAAAAAACATTTTGAAAAAAAATTAGGTAGCCTATATTATATCAGTATATTTTTGCTTATCTGTTATAATAGGTATTCGTCTAATGCTTGATTTTAGGAATTTACAAATATGATGAGATATGAACCACATATTAAACTATGAGTACACACAGATTTCATAAGCGGTGATCAAAGACGTCGTCTATTGCAGTTAACAAAAATAATAAGAAACATTAACCATTTTACTCAAAATCTTATCAGAAATAAAATAATATAAAAAATGAGAGTTCTTCTCTGAAACATTCAAAGCTATACAAATTCAACAATTGTGTGCATTTTTCCTTTGATCTTTTTTTTTATAATTTTTCATATCTTGCTACTCGCTTGAGATGGAAAATTATTGCTAGACACTAAGCAGCCACGTGGTGTTGCTAACAAAGTTGACAACGTCGTTATAGGTAAAATAGCGATTAACAGATAATCATTGGTCATCTCAACTCGATTGCCTTTCGTCCCGGCTCAAGCGAAAAAATCAGTCTCGATGAGATGATCAACGATAATCTATAATTAACAAGATACTTGTCGTAGATGATTCATATTTTCGTATAACTATATTAAAAGTTAACCATATGCAAAATATATAATTGCTTTTGCAAGTGTGTCTTTTCAATTGATTGAAAAGTATAAATTTTGATATTGCGAATGTTAAAATATTCGAAACGATATATGATTTTGTCTATTATATATATAACCATTTATTTTGAATTATTATGAGATAAGACTTAAAACCCGCTTGTTTAATTATGTTAATCGGAAATATGAAATAATATATATAAAATAACAGACTTTGGACAAACAATAAATGTGAGTCCATGAACCACCGGTTTAAGGTAGCACTGAACTGAAAACCTCATCAATTACCAGAACTTTATGCTGGATTTGGCAACACTTTTAGGAATTTTGGTCCTAAATGATCTTCAACATCGTACTTTATTTGGCCTTTTAAACTTTTTTGGATTCGAGCGTCACTGATGAGTCTTTTGTAGACAAAACGCGCGTCTGGCGTATACACTAAATAAAATTTAGTCCTGGTATCTATGATGAGTTGATTGAAATCAACTAAAAATGAAGCTAACTACTCCGATTTTGAAATCAATATTTTATTAATTTATAGTTGAGAAAACACAGAGAAATAAATTGTATTCGTAAAAGGGATGACCACTGGTTTATTACAGTAAAAATTGACCAATTTAAAAATGTATCATGTGCCACTCTTTCTCTTGGCCATTATATTGAACATTCCTGCCCAATTACCAGCACGGCATGCTTGTAGTGGTATGTTACAGCATCTTTCCTATTTTAAGCCACGTCATAGATGTTTAATGATTGATCTTGAAGTAAACAGGTAAACAGATATTCAAGATTCCCATTGCCTATTTCTGGATGCCTTGCAACTTCTCTAAGATGTGTAAGGTTTGCATATAGTTTCCTATTTTGATACAATTTTTGACAAATGCTGATTGAAGATGTATTCTATCAGCAAGATCTTCGTTTCCTGTGAAAAGTTTAGAAAGGGTATTGTATAGACAATACCTACCAACAGTTTTGAGAGCAAAACAGTTAGCAATTACAGGGCCCAGATCTGTTGGAAGAAGTGCTTGCGATAAGCTGTCTATTTTTGAGTGGTCAAGATTGTGATTTTTGTAAAACTCGAACATTGATTTCTTTTATATTTTCGTCTCTGATTATCTGGATCTCTGTATCATTATTTTTCACCATTGCCAATAAAGCCTGCTATATCTGCAAAAAGAATTGGTTTCTTTGATATTTTACGTCAATTTCATGAGTTGATTTCTGTCTCGCCTTGATAGAGTGAAAAAGCAAGATAAAGGTATACCGTTTTCTGTGTCGGTGCCGTGGTCTTAAACAATGCAATATTTTGTGATTGGGTCTAGTGCTTAGTTTACATGTCTCATTTCCGTAGAGATTATATTGCGCAACTGCTTTATTCATGGTCTTCTGATTTTTTCTAAGTTTACATGTATATATATTCCAAACACAATCATCAGTATTTCTGGCACACAGCATAATATGTTCCTGTATCAATTGCACAAGTTGAAGTTGCACACAATAAAGTCCTCTAAATAGTGTTTGTTCTACAAATTATGAATACAGTAAGTGTTTTCTGTTTAATTGTGGTCTTCATCTTGGTTAGATTTCATCTTCCTGTATATTGAACAAATTTATTTTCAATACATTAAGAGTGAAAATAATTTTAAAAAAAATTCACATAAAAAATCAGTCAAGTTGAATAAATAAATTTTCTTTTTTGTAAGTGAAAGCACTCACATTTTGTTAATTGCTTTGTTCACATTCCGGCAATTCGTTTTTTTTTTTTTTGATTAACATTTATTTTCATTTTGGGACATTTAATGGCTTACTTTGCGGCATCGGTTTTTGCTCAATGTTGTAGGCTGTACTACAACATTAAGTTATTTCATGTCATTTTGGTCTCTAGTGGAGAGTTGGCTCAATGGCAATCACACCGCATCTTTTTATTTATATATACAAATTTATTTGAAGGAATAATATATCATGACAATACGAGTTTAAAAAAATAATAACTTTAGTTAGTTTTACTTACACAGGAGTAGACATTATAGGCATTCTCTTTCGTCTGTTTTTTTTACTGATGTTCCTGCTATTCTTTTCATTTTAGTACACGAAGATGCCTCATCCACCTTTCAATACTTTTTCATCTATACATACTTGGTCCTAAATTTTTTTCAATACGTACATCTTTTCCAAAGTCATAATGGACATTTCCACTAGCATCTTTACTTAAGCAACAATCCTTTTGGAAATCTGGCAAAACTGCATCATGTATAAGTTGGTGATAAGGTCAGATTATGTTGAAGCAATAATGGTAGGTCAATAATGTTTGGTATACAGTTGGATAGGCATTGACATTTTGAACATTTCACAGTACACTTGATTATTATTTTGACAATTATACAAGATGATACTTAAATCGATCACTTTCTTTATTTATAATTTTACTGTATTTAACAATTAAATTTACCAATTTTTATGGTTATTGTATAAGATTAAATATTGAACATACTACAGCTTTATAGAAATTTTTCCTACGTTTGTCAAGTAAAATTTACAAATTGGTTTATAAAAAAAGTAGATATAAGATTTAATTGGCAAAACCATCGCAGGGACCTTTTCCGTGTCTAGTCCCAAAGAAATGCTTCTCTACAGGACATCCAAAGTCCTTTTTGCTGTTTTTAGCATCACAGAATGGCGTCTTCGACTTGAACTGACTGGGGGCACCATCTGAGAAGTGAATTATTCTCTCGATATCTAAATGTCTGATGTCTGGCAAATATTTGTTTGCATCTGCAACAAAATGTTGCACGACATAGCTGTCATGCTTTCTGTCATCGGTAATAAACATAATGCTCGCGGTCTCGCTGCATTGTGGACATCGATAGTAGGCAACAATGGAAAACAATGTCACTTGGCTATGCGACCAGTTGGGCACTTTGGGCCTCATCTTGATATATACAGCGAAGTCCATACAATATACTACCAATTAAAACACAATAATTAAAAAATGGCTGAATCTTGTAAAATGTTATACAATTGTCAATAGAGAAATAACCTAGATCATGAACTTTGTGTTTTTACCTTCTTTTTTTTTTAGGTACAAGGAGAATTGTTTGTTGTCACCTGTATGCTCTTTTCTGTATTTTACAATAAGACTTACCAGTCCAGTTTTCGACTTGAATATGGAAAAATTGTACATGAACAATGAATTGAAATAAAAAAATGATAAAATTAATGAACTGAAATGCAAAACTTTAATTTTTATTAAGACATTGCTGAAGCAAATGTTTTGAACGATAAGAATTGTCAGTCTGTTGCGGTAGAAAGAAGTCCGTCTTACCAAATTGAAACTCCACCTACTAACCCCAAGCAGTCAAGAAGTTTTTCGCTAGAAGGTATCTCTCTTAAAAGTTCATCGCGTGGTGGATCCTTTCCGATTCTTCCGTTCCAATTCAACCTTTCACTTTTAGCTCAACGGAAGCTGATTGGTCAACGGAAGCAATACTGATTGAACCCCATATAAGAAATCGTATCATCACCTGCGTCATCGTCTACTGCTTCAGCCACAAGAAGGGTTAAATTCTTTGGAAATTCTTCTGGCGTTGCATTTCACCTTCAAAACACTGTGTGTATTTTTTTTTCTTTTTAAAAAATCAAATATCTTGAAAAAAGGAGCGCCATGACCTTTCAATATTTTTAGCTTATTTTGTTCCTTAACTAATACTCCTCTCATAAATAGTGTCTATTTTATTTTCTTGATTTTTTTTAATTTCACCATCCTTAACATTTGGTCAAGTAACATGTACACAATTTTTATGTTTGATTCAGTGCCAACCTTTCTCCTCTTCCTCGCTAGGACTTCTACTTCTTCCCCTCTCGCCCTCCGGTGGATCGCTATCCTTGCCGTGGTCGGAGGGCTTGCGTGTCTCAGTGACCCCAAGAGCTATGCCAGCTGGAGCTTCGTCTCCTGGTAGGGTTTCCCATGCTGGACAGGTCGAAGGGTAGAGACCAGACAAAAGTGATCCGAACATCGTGAGATGCCCGATGTTTTAAATAAAATAGGCTCTCCAACCCGTTTGCCGTGGGTTGCTACCCGTGTCGGTGGTTGACGAGATCCTTGTGGATGAGGGCTATAGCCAGACTCCTTACGGTCAGAAAATACCCGGACGGACGAGACTATAGTTCAATAAGCTGCTTTGGCTTCGAAATCATCTAAACGGGAGGTCGGATGGACCCGGTTCGATCAATCGGCTGGTCATGTCGAGCCCTTCAGTTAATCCTCAACAATAAGCTTTCTTGTAACAATTTTCATAATATACACATGTATTTTAAATTAAGCTATTTATATTTTGGATAACTGAAGAAGGCGATGGCTCATGGGTCAATCAAGTGGTACGCTTTCTTTTTCGCTTGATGGATACGCTCTGCTTGAGTATACTATTCTTGGAACATCTGGTGCTTTCCGCAGTGGATCTTGGGTGCTGATTTTGAGGACCAGCTACATTATATATGGAGCTCGTTTTCAGCATTAGCACTCGATCCCGGTTCGCCACGGAAACACATCATCGCCCTTGTAGGCACTCCGAGGTGGGTGGATGGCAAGAATGGTGAATCTTTCTCCTTTCATATGGCACAACAAAACAAACCCTCGAAATCAGCTTTAATACATAAGAAAAGAAAATGTGATGATTCAGAGCCCTGTCGGGAAGATGACAGTTGGCCCAGATTTATTGTAATAAAAGGAACAGAAGAAAAACCAATTTCAAAAATATCGCCCTTTGTAATTCACAAACAAATTCAAAGCGTTGCTGGTACTGTTAAAAAAGTTTCAAAAATGAGATCTGGCAATTTGTTGGTTGAATGTTCCAACAAAAGTCAATCAACAAATTTACTTACAATGTCTACAATATCAAACTTTCCTGTTTCTGCCTCTCCTCATAACAGTTTGAACAGCTGTAAGGGGATCATTCGAGACAGAAGTCAATACCTTGGTGACCTTACCGTGGAAGAAATCGGTGAGGAACTTTCAAGCCAAGGTGTAACTAATGTTATTAGATTTCAAATTAAAAAGAATGGAAATATAATCAAATTAAATACTTTTCTTTTGACCTTTAGAAATCCAACTCCTCCTCCATCTATTACTTTAGGTTGCTTCGGAATCAGAGTTGACATGTTTATCCCAAACCCAATTCGATGCTTTACTTGTCAAAAGTTTGGTCATGGAAGCAAACAATGTCGTGGTAAGCAGAGATGCTTCAAGTGTTCTGACGAAGGACACGAGGGAACAAACTGTCTCTCTGAATCTTCTAAATGTGTAAACTGTGGTGAATCCCATTTTTCATCGTCTAGGGACTGCCCTGTTTACCTTAAAGAAAAAAATATTATTAAAATTAAAACAGAAAGAAACATTAGTTACCCAGAAGCTAAACAGATAGCTTCTGTTTGGAATGATCTCCTTGTTTCAAACAGACCATCGTACGCCAGTAAAGTTGTCCGCTCATTCAGTCACGAGAATACACAAACTCGCATGACTTGGCCAATTGATGCGGACAATTTTAAAATGCTGCCTGTTGAAACAGAACCTACCGATAGAATATTAATTCCAAGAAAACCAATATCTTCCAAAACCAGTACTCAGTCAACTCAATCTTCCCTACAGAGCTCACTATCATCACCAAAAAAAAAATGAGAAAAAAAAATCAAATAAAAAAGAAACAGTAGAAATACACAAATGGAGCGGTGAATCTGTCTGGGATCTTCCCAGTGATATAGATGATTCTTCCACCTCCAAAAGTCTTCCTTCATCTGCATCCAAGAAGGTATCTTCTTCGTCCAGTACACAGTCTACCAGAGCCCCATCTCCTCTTCGTTCTCAAGAAAAGAAGGATGTCCAAAAGAAGCCAGGAAATACATCCTCTCAGAAGTCTTCTGATTCGAGGTCGCGGGGTAGGGGTCGAGGCGGAGTAACACCAGCTGCGCGTAGTCCTGGAGATCGACGACTCTCCTCGCACAACAGATTTTCAACACTTATCATCGAAACTGAAATGGAAACCGAAAGTGTTCCGCCACCTGAAAGATCACGATCTCAGGGTGAGCGAAATAAGAATGCTGGCAAACTCGACAGCATTCGCCCTTCTTTTATTAAATAATGACAAATATAATCCAATGGAATTGCCGAGGTCTTAAAATAAATCTTCTCGAGTTAACACTTCTAGTTCAGTCTTTTTTACCTATTGCATTTTGTCTTCAAGAAACTCATCTCAAAGAAAGTGACAACGTATCTTTAAAAGGGTACAACATGTATAGCACATTTTCTAAGGTAGATGAACGTGCTGCAGGCGGATCATCCATTTTTGTGAAGGACAACGTCATTCATAGCACAGTCCAACTCACAACGGATCTGCAAGCAGTTGCAATTCGTTTATCATTAGACAAAACAATTACATTATGTTCGATATATATTCCACCTAATTCAATTATCGATAAAGCAAAACTCAAAAACCTCACTGATCAATTACCCTCACCATTTATACTTATGGGCGACTTCAATGCCCACAATCCATTATGGGGTAGCAAGACTCATAATGCCAAAGGTAAGATCATTGAGGACTTTGTCTCTCAAGAAGGATTATGCATTTTTAATGATGGATCTAATACGTATCTTCATCCTGGAAACGGGTCTTATTCTTCTATTGATATCACTATATGCGATCCCTCTCTGCTCCTGGATTATTCATGGCGTGTTCATGATGATCTATGTGGAAGTGATCACTTTCCAATAGTACTTGAACATTTTTTTAATTCTGCCCAACAGAGAGTACCACGTTGGAAACTTGACAAGGCGGACTGGTCCTTGTTTGAGAATCTCTGTCGAACGGAACTTCAGTCAAAGATGTTTGAGACTGTGCAAGATCCAATTTTAACTTTTAATACAGTTCTAACGTCAATTGCTGACAGAACTATTCCTAAGACCTCGGCAAATCCAAAACATCCCAGTAAACCATGGTTTGATGACGCATGTGATCAAGCCATAGGTGACCGTAAAAAATCTGAAAGACGGTTCAATCAACAACCAACGACGGAAAACTTGAGTAATTTCCGTATTTTTCGCGCTAAGGCACGGCGGACTTGTAGGCAAGCCCGACGAACATCCTGGAAAAAATTTGTCTCGGGGATTACATCTCGCACTCCGATGACAAAAGTTTGGAATATGGTAAATAAAATAAAAGGTAAAAATTCTAAAGCCACTGTAAAACATTTGAAAGACGGCAATAATTTATTAACATCTGAAAAGGATATTGCCAACAAACTTCGTGAAACATTTGCAAAGTCTTCTTCTTGTAACAACTACAGGGAAGACTTTAAAAAAGTTAAAAAACAAAAAGAAAAAATTAAATTGAACTTTAAATCAAAAAATGGTGAAAATTATAATAAACTATTTTCTCTTGAAGAACTTAAAACATCTCTGTCAAAAGCCCATGATACAGCTTGTGGGCCTGATAATATTCACTACCAACTCTTAAAACACTTGCCAGATTCCTCGCTAGAAGCTCTCTTGCAGCTCATGAATAACATCTGGGAATCTGGTGATTTACCATCAATCTGGAAGCTTGCAACCGTCGTGCCTATTCCAAAACCAAGTAAAGATCATACGGATCCTATTAATTATCGACCAATTGCTCTTACCAGTTGTGTCTGTAAAACACTCGAACGGATTGTCAATGATCGCCTTGTTTGGTTCCTGGAATCCAATGGGCTATTAGCCAATATCCAGTGTGGATTCCGACAGGGTCGCAGTACTCTTGATCATCTTGTTCGATTCGAATCATTTGTCCGTAATGGTTTTGCGAAAAATGAGCATGTGGTGTCGGTCTTTTTCGACCTTGAGAAGGCCTATGATACTGCATGGAAATATGGTATTTTAAAAGATCTATTTGATATGGGGTTGAAAGGCAATATGCCTAATTTTATTTCTAATTTTCTCTCTAACAGACAATTTAATGTTAGAGTTAATTCGACCATGTCTGATCTGTATGATCAAGAGATGGGTGTCCCTCAGGGCAGTATTTTATCTGTTACATTATTTAGTCTTAAAATCAACAGCCTTGTTGAAGTTTTAAAAAGTAATATTGAAGGTTCATTGTACGTTGATGATTTTTTAATATGTTACAGAGGCAAAAATATGAATAACATTGAAAGACAATTACAATTATGTCTTGGAAGAATTGAAAAATGGGCCTCGGAAAATGGTTTTAAATTTTCCACTTCAAAAACGGTCGGGATGCATTTTTGTAACAAAAGAAAATTGCATCTTGATCCAGAACTAACTTTGTACGGCAACCCAATTAAAATGGTTGATGAAACCAAATTTCTTGGGTTAATTTTCGATAAAAAGTTAACCTTTCTACCCCATATCAAAATGTTAAAAGCGAGATGTTTAAAAGCTTTAGATATTTTAAAAGTTGTCGGCAGCACTGACTGGGGTGCTGATCGCAACATTTTACTCAATTTATATAGATCTCTTGTTAGATCTAAACTAGATTATGGCTCTATAGTGTATGGCTCTGCAAGGAAGTCCTACATACAGATTCTCGATGCTGTGCATCACCAAGGTTTGCGTCTCTGTCTTGGCGCATTTAAAACCTCACCAGTTGAGAGTCTGTATGTAGAGGCTGATGAGCACTCACTCTCTAACAGACGTTTGAAGCTTGGACTTCAATATGCTGTCAAACTAAAAGCCTATTCAGATAATCCTGCCTACAGCTGTGTTTTTAATCCGATTTATGAAGATATTTTTGCAAAACATGAAAATAAAATTCCTCCGTTAGGTTTACGTTTAAAACCACATTTAGCTTCTTTTGAATTAAAATCTGTTGCTCAAGTTCAAACTTGCAAATGTCCTCCATGGGAACTTCCCAAACCAAAAATGATATTTGATCTCCGTGAACACAATAAAAATAAAACAAATCCTCTTTTAATTCAGCAACACTATGCTGAAATTAAAGCCGATTATCTCGATTTTTCAACTGTCTATACTGATGGATCAAAAGATGGTGATAGAGTTGCATCTGCTGCTGTCTTCAGGGACAGAGCTGCAACCCTCCGTTTGCCATCTGATGCATCCATCTTTACTGCTGAAGCAGAAGCAATAATTTTGGCTTTGAAATTTATTGCTTCTTCAGATAAATCCAAATTTATTATATGTTCGGATTCACTTTCATGCTTACAAGCTATACGAAATACAAAAATTAAAAACCCAACAATCCTGAAAATTTTATATGTAATGAGGAATTTAAAAATTCTTCTGAAAGAAATAATATTTCTATGGGTTCCGAGTCATATTGGAATCCTTGGAAACACAGCTGTAGACCTTGAGGCAAAGAATGCCCTGGGTGACCCTCTATCTAACTGTGATATACCATATACTGATTTTAAATCTAATATTAGAGAATATGTTTTTAATATATTGAAAAATAAATGGAGTAAAAAAGACGATAATAAATTGCATGAAATTAAACCTAATTTAGGCAAACCTTTTGATAATATTATGTGCAGAAAAGATCAGTGTGTTATTACTAGATGTCGTATTGGTCATACTAGAATAACACACGAGTATCTTTTAAAAAATGAAGATGAACCACAATGTGTTCCTTGCAACTGCAAGTATACTATTAAACATGTTTTAATTAATTGTATTGACTTTGCTGATATTCGTAAGAAGCATTTCAATGTCAATAATATGTATGATTTATTTAATAATGTTCCATTTACAAATATTGTTGCTTTTTTAAAAGAAATTGGAATTTATTATAAAATATAAAAATGTTATTATATTTAAATCGATTTTAATTTTTATCACGTTATTTTACTGTTGATTTTTATTTGTATATAATCAATTTGCTTTAGTCAAGAATTTTAGTGTATTGAAGGACCTTTTGTCTTATTTTAAAAATATGCTTTAAATTGTAAAAATATTCGCATTAGCTCTCGCCGCGATATAGCCTTTTTGTGCTAATGCGGCGTAAAGCAACCAACAATCAATCAATCTTCCCCTCTCGTGTTCCCTAGTTTCAACTCTTTCTAATGGGTTAATCTTTTTTTATGAATCCATTTACGTTTTTATATGTTTTGGTTTTTCTTTGTCCAGAGCTATTGCATTTTCACCAGATTAAAATGCTTCGCCCAATTTCTTCCTTTGGGAACCATCTGAGTATATCAGGCTAAAATAACAACTGCTCTGTAGTCTAGAATTTTAGTTTATTTGAGGACCTTTAGTCTGATTTGTTTGACATGTTTGAGATGAAGGCTGTGTCCGATCAGTGTGCAAAGTAAGACATTGTGATGAAGGCGGTGTCCAATCAGTATGCATAGTAGGGCCCTGCCTTACAGTGAGGACAGGTAGTGGTAATCGTGTCATTCTATGTTGATTGCATGGGAATTATTAATCGATACACGTCTGTGTGGACCGCTCCTGTTTGGATAAATATTGTAAAGCGGATTCGTTAAAACGCTGGCCAAATCAAACATTTGCCATATTCCCATGTATGATCCTGGTGAAAGGATATCCTTTACCTCTTGATGATACAGGTCAACTGGTTGTTCCATCAAAACTTGATTGGTATAGTGATCACTAAACATACAATTCAAAGACGAAGAAGGTTTTGGTTGAAGTGCTGTATTCCAACGTCGTGCAATGTATTCAGAATTTGATTAGAATGGCGATATTTATTAAGTTTTAGAAAAAAAAAATATGTTGAATATTAAATGTTAATATCTTACTGATTACTGGTCCGAGTGCACAGTTATCGTCCCTTGATTTTCGTTGTCCACGAATATAGTCCCTAGTGTGGACTGTGTGTTACTTGTCACTTTTTTTATACCCCTTCCAAATTTATTTCTTTATGTTTTATGCCTCAAGTAGCAAGAAGGAGGAAAAATTACACTGTAAAAAAAAATGATTCATGAATTATAATGTAAAGAAGTGATTTGGTCCAGTTGAAAAAGGTAAAAAAAATAGCATTTCGGAAGCTGTCAAAAGATTTCAAGACCCACTTTACATAAAATTATCCATATTTTGAGTTAGAACTGATGAAGTTTTCTATAATTTTGACATACTTTGTCTCAAAAGTAGTACAACACACTGTATAAATATTATTGAGAAAGCGCAGGTAAGATTTTTTTATTTCCATTTATTGTCAAAAAGAAATGCACTACGAAATAACTGTGTACTCGGACCTACTGATGGAGAAATATTATTACTCCCGTTTAGTGGAGGTGTGTAATTGGCTGTAGTAAAATACAGATACATAAACTATCATTTTAATTAATTTTAACTACGTGGCATTGCATGCCACAAATATAGAACTAGCAACGTAAAAACACTTAAAAAAACAATTAAAAAAACACTACAAAATATACTCAATTGACTAACATGAAATATCTCTTTACCTAAATGGCCAAAAATAAGTCGTTCTTTTAGGTGTTACATTTTTGTTTTTCGTCCTTTTTTTGTACAAAATAAGGCCGTAGGTTTTCACGTTAGACATGTTTTACATAATCATTTCGGGGCCTTTTATAGCTGACTATTTATCATGGGTTTCGCTCATTGGCGAAGGCCGTACGGTTACATATAGTTGTTTATTTATGTGTCATTTTAGTCACCTTTGGAGAGTTGTCTCATTGGCAATCTTATCACATCTTTCTTTATATTAGACATCAATTATCCGTCTTGACAATCGTTATTGAATACCTTTCACATCATCAATAGGTCCCCTGCACATGGGACATCTTTCACTATTTACAAATAAATGTTGTACACACACAAAACATAGTGTGTGTATACAGGGTGTAATAATGATGTCAACTTATAGGTGTAATAATGATGTCAACTTCTAGGTGTAATAAATATTTCAACTTATAGGTCTGCACAAACCACGCATATTTTCAGAGTATTGGGCAACTGCATCTGAACCTAAAAAAATATTTTAATATAGATATATCCTACTTGAATGTAAACAATATCGTGTGACAGCAAATTGTTGTCTTGTTTAATAATTATTATACACTTATCACCCAAAGTTGAAAATGAATGTTTTGAAAAACTCGGTTAAATGGTCCATTTGATGTCTTAAAACAAATGATGTTTAAAAACATTCACATTTGTATGTAACAATGTATTAGATTTTAGCGAGAGAAATTTATGTATTACTGAAAAATTATTACACCAGGGTTTTCGATATCACAAACTGGTCAAAACATTTACTAAATTTTATCACCGGTATAAGGAAATAATTCGTAAATATAACTCAACATGCAGACATCTTATACGTTCAGGTATTTCACATCCAAAATTTTATGGAAATATTCTTTATAAAGCACAAAAATGTCAGTATTCTCCTCAGAAACTAACAAAACCTTTAAATAGACTTATTAAAAGGGGATATAGTTACGATACTGTTGTCAGGTCATTAAAGATTGCATATTTTGGCTTTAACATTGATTCACTGATAGGGTCTTTGCATCGGAACTAAACACATTTATTTCTAAAAAAACAGTTGTTGGCATGACACGGGTTATGTTCTTCTCATATATTTTATGATAGTATGATACTAAACCCCTAACGGGAGGGATTCTACCTGATATTCATATGATGAAGACATAATCTTTCAATCAGTTAAATTGAGGTCTGGAGCTGGCATGTCAGTTAACTGCTAGTAGTCTGTTATTCATGTATTATTGTCATTTTATTTATTTTCTTTTGTTACATCTTTTGACATCAGACTCGGACTTCTCTTGAACTGAATTTTAATGTGCGTATTGTTATTGTTTTACTTTTCTACATTGGCTAGAGGTATAGGGGGAGGGTTGAGATCTCATAAACATGTTTAACCCCGCCGCAATTTTGCGCCTGTCCCAAGTCAGGAGCCTCTGGCCTTTGTTAGTCTTGTATGATTTTAAATTTTAGTTTCTTGTGTATAATTCGGAGTTTAGTATGACGTCCATTATCACTGTACTATTATGCATATTTTAGGGGCCAGCTGAAGGACACCTACGGGTGCGGGAATTCTCGCTACATTGAAGACCCATTGGTTGCCTTCGGCTGTTGTTTGCTCTATGGTCGGGTGGTTGTCGCTTTGACATATTCACCATTTCCTTTCTCAATTCTACTTCTGTTCAACACTTTTTCATAGTTAATTTGTGATTCTTTTCTTTTAGGGATATGTGAGGATACAAGCACCAGAAACATTGCTTTCTTTGAAGGCTAACAAATTAAAATTGCATATAACCATTTTGTTAACAATTATTATTTTTTAAAAAACGAATACGATTCAAATACTTTATTTTTATTTTAAATTGTCCTGTTCCAACTCAGGAAATGGCCATTGTTATATTAAAGTTAGTTTCTGTGTGTGTGTTACATTTTAATGTTGTGTTTCCGTTGTGTCGTATTTCCCCTCTTATATTTTATGATCCCCAAGGGTGACTGGGGAATAGAAATATGGTCACTTGGTCTTCTCCCGACCGGCAGTAAAACGCTTGCCGAAGTGGGGCGTCCGTTTGGCTGTGCGGGATGTATCAAGTTCGCAATCACGTCCGGTCAAAAGGGGGACGTTAAATCCGATGCCTCGTGTAAAGAGAATGCCACGTTCTTTGCACGTTAAGAACCCTTGCAACAACTCTTTGAGGGGTCCGTAGGTGGCCTGTTGCAAGGCCAAATTTCTGTCCCTATCCAATATACCCTCTTTTTCCGGTGGCAGTCCAAATTTCTCCGACCATCATCCCAGATGGCCTCTTTTGTATCAACCTACCTATTGTATTTATTGTGAACTTGTTCTCGTCCTGAATATGCATGAAATATTTGCCACTGGACGTTAAGCAACCAACAATCAATCAATCAATCAATATATTTTATGTGTTTCACTCGATTTTAATTTGTAACCCTGATATGTCATTTTATCTATCAAAGTTTCACATGCCAATCTGCACACCTTAAACTTTTCATTTAAATACCATGGCATTGCAACCATATCCATGCATGCCGTCAGATGTACTTCAAGGTCCTCCAGTAGAATCCGTAATATATTAATAGTAGAAACCTATAGAAAACATATTCCCCATTTCCATTCTCAATTTTATATTCAAATCAGTGTATTATACTGAAAAAATGGACTTTAGTCACTTGTAATATGAAGGGAGCCAGAGCACCTGATGTCACTCACGTTTTTTGTGGGGGTTCACATTGCAAATACTTTGGTTTTTTATATGCTGTATTGTCTTTCTGGTCGTTGTTTTTACGTGTCTATTAATATTTTGTTTTCTGCCTGTTGTATATGGATCATGCTTTGCCACTTTTAAGGCTCTAATTAAGGCTATTTTATCCTTAAAGAAAGAAAAGAATGTCTTTCTTGAGCAAATTTTGATTTTTTTTAAATTTTGTACATCAAGTCTAAAATGATTTGAACTGTTACAAGCCTCTTTTGTTTAAAATGTCAGTTCCCGTGGTTCATATAAAGGATTTTATTATTGCACTTTTTGTTTGTTTTGTACTGCAAAATAAGTAGAAGTTTTTGTGGTTTTTTTATCCTCAGAATTTACATGACATGTTTATTGAAGTTTTTTTCATTTTGATACAAATGTTTTTGTTTTTTTTACTATGTTGTTTTTATTTCAATTATTTTTTTTCATCTTTTACATGAAAGTATTATTTTATCTTTAAATGTGATTTTTTGTTAAAAGGTTTTGTTTTACAGCATTTCTCATCACTTGGCGTATGTCGTCTGTCTGTCCGTCGTCTTTAAACTTTTACAGCTTATATATGATTTGCGATCCACATGATCCAACTGACCTACTTTTGACCTATTTGTAGCCTTAGACTTAAAAAATTTCATGAAAAGTAGTTCATTTATAAAAAATCCTTTCTTCAAAAAACAATTAGCCAAATGGAACCAAACTTAGTCACAATCATACTAGGATGTCTAATTTCAAGGAGAAACTGACCATCCAACATCACTGTTACTTTAAATAGAACATAGTGGTAAAAGAGGCAAAATGGCAATCTTTTATGGCCTAAACAGAACATAGGTGCCTGTTGAGCGATATAGGCTCTTTGGAGTTTTTCCTCTTGTTTTTTTTTAAAGTTTTTTTGTTTGTTATTTCAGTAATCATGTTTATTTTATCCTGTTTTGTTTTGGATTTTTTTTTGCCTCATTCTCTACCATTGGTGCTGGTGGTAGTAGCACACCATCATCATTCTCATCATCCTCATTCAGTAGGTCTTCAATGTCGTCTCCTTGCATAATGCATATGTTATGTAATGCACAACAAGCAACAATAATGTCTACAGCTAGTTCTATTGATTTAGTGTTAATGCACTGTAGGCGAGTAAATCTGTCTTTCAGCAAAGCAAATGCTCTTATAATTACGAGTCTATTTGATGAGTGATGCGTGTTGAATTTTTTCTCCTGAGGTGTTAAATGCCCAATGTCTCTGAATGGAGTTAATAACCATCTCCCAACAAATGATTTATTAATTTGTATATGTGTGCCATTAACAGCACCAACTATATCCTGAAAACCGTTCCTCTGAGCAAATGCTTGTGCTTCTGTCTGCATTTTTTGTTGGTTTGGCCATCGTATGAACTTATGCTTCAAGTATTTCAAAATTGACAATATGACACTATTACGACAATCTATGACAGAGGCTTCACCAATACCAAATCTATCTGCTATTTTGTTAATAGTCTCTAGACTTCCTAGGTACCACAAAGTAATCATGATTTTTGTATCCACCGGAATTGCTTCAATTCCACCAGGTCCGTCAGTGTTTAATTCTGGGACATCTTTCAGATAGTCAACAAGCTGTTGAAAAACTGGTCTGGACATACGAAATAAACACTTGAAAACAGAATCCAAGTAATTAGGAACTACTGTATCAACATATCCAAAAACTTTGGCTCTTAGAGATGGTCTGAAGAAAAAAAAAGATGTGGTATAAATCAATGGAAGATGCCTAAAAATGGACACAGTTGTACACAGGAGAAAAAACAATGATACAAAATTCAAATTTGGTTTACATATTCAATAGAAGGCACTCTCTTTACACGAGGCATCAATTTTTAACGTCCCCCTTCTGACCGGACGTGACTGCGGACTTGATACATCCCGCACAGCCAAACGGACGCCCCTCTTCGGCAAGCGTTTTTTCGGCCGGTCGGGAGAAAACCAAGTGACCATAATTCTATACCCCAGTCACCCTTTTAAACTGTATAATACCAATGATTTCAAAATGAAGAAACAGATGTTGGCAATATTGGCAAAAGATTATACTACGAAATAGCTACAGAAAATGATTCATGGACTGCCAGTTTATGGTATAGACCAGGCACGACTACATGTTTTAGCGCATGGAGAAGGTATTACATAAACCTATAGCTTCCGCATATGAAATTAATAAGCATCTCACCGGATGTCGCGCCTGACAAAGAAAATCAAAACAGTGGGAAAGAAACATTACACTACGAGGAAAGGACGCCAAATTAAAATACCAGGAAAGTTTAAAGATTTTATTGCAACAATGTCAGGTGCAAAACTGTTTGATTGTGAGAAGGAATACGTAAGCCCAAGAAACCTAAAGAGACATATACATGAAAAATATTCGGAATATGTGCAGTGTCGGTGTTGTCCGTATGAAGATTGCACAAAAATGTACTGCAGAATTGAATACATGACATACCATTAAGAAGCAAAACAAACTCTCCAGTAAACAAGCCAAGAATAAATTAAAAAGCTGTCCCATAGTCCGAAAGAGCCGCACTGAATTCGAAGGGTCGCGACATGGTTCCGTTTCCCTACCAAATTATGCTATACCAGACTCGCCCCGAGAGGCACAGATTCAACATGTTGAATCAGAAAACCAATACTAGGGCCCAGATGTTTTGGATATATTAGTTAACAATTGTGAATATGACAACTTAGAAGACCTAATAGGCGAACAGGTCAAGAACACCTGAATCGTGCAGACCCCTGTTAAATACGTTTCTTACGAGGATGCATCTGTTTTGAACACTGTACCAGTACTTCGAGAGTCATTTTCATCGAGAGTAGTTCTGAAGAGATTACATTTTACAACCTTCTTGCATATGAGCTCACGAATCTCTCCGGTTGAGCACAACAACATATTATAGTACGGAATTGCCAATTATGTCTTTCCAGAACACTGGGATAGTTTGTCATACCCACTTATATGCAGCAGTTTTGAATAGACAGGAAGGTCGCATTAAAATTGCAAAAGGGCAACTTTCAATTTTACTAAAATTATACAAAATTGAAAATAGAATATAAGAATGTTATTATATTTAAGTCGTTTTTTAATTTTATCACGTTATCTTACTGTTGATTTTATTTGTAAAAAATCGATTTGCTTGAGTCTAGAATTTTAGTAATTTTAGTCCGAAAGAGCCGCACTTAATTCGAAGGGTCGCGACATGGTTCCGTTTCACTACCAAATTATGCTATACCAGACTCGTCCCCAGAGGTAGAGATTGAACATGTTGAACCAGAAAACCAATACCAGGGCCCAGATGTTTTATATATTTGTTAACAATTGTGAATATGACAACTTAGAAGACCTAATAAGCGTGGTGTCAGAAATTAGAGATTTTGATTTTCATCCTGAAGAAAATGAATTGAATTTGGAAGGTTTTTTATGACAATTGTGATTCAAGGGATGTAAGCATTAATGTGTCAGATGACGAGTGTTGCGACAATATTATGAACACGCCAACATACTGTGTTCCAGACAGTATCCAGGGGCGTACTTGTTTGGTCTGCACGCTCAGCGATATTTCGTTTGGGAACAGCTGGTCTAGTGGAGATCTACCGCTTCTCCATTTCGAGACCTAGGTAGCAAGTGGAGAGACCACGTGACAAACATGGCCGAAACAGAAAGCGTGCAGTTGCAGTGTGAATCTTGCAAATTCCTTTACAGCAATATGGACGAACTTTTACGCCATTCTGAAATTTCAAGCGGAAAACAACAGAGGAGTTCCGGAAACAATCTCGAGATGTTCCAAAAGGGGTGCGATACGTGGTATGCGATACAGGGTAGATGATACAGACTGCAGAAAAGAACCTGTATTAATTATACAAAATTTCTGTATTTAGTACTAAATATATGATAAACATTTTTATAATGTCATAAGCTATCTGATTTCATATATTTTTTAACATTTAATGTACCTTATCCATGCATTTATTATGCATACCACTTATGATTTGTGGGGACTTAAACCAACTTAGATCTATATAGTGAATGTGGTTTTATAACATTGTGTAAGTGTGGCAAAATAAAGAGCTGCGCCATGAGCGCATGATACGCCCGTCGCTTTTTCAACGAATAAAGTTCAATGTCATATCAGAAATTTATAAAAAAAAAACTAAAGGGAGGTTATTTTTATAGATATAAACAAGTCACCAAAGTTTCATGAAAACTGCACTTTTGAGTTATTGTCCGAAAACTGGAAAATCCCCCCTTTTTATGAATAAAATTTCATAACTCGGAAACGTAAAATCCTAAATTTATAAAAATCGAAAGGGAGCTTAAGTCAATAGATATAAACAATTCACCAAAGTTTCATGAAAACTGCTCAAAGCATTTTTGAGTTATTGTCCGAAAACTGGAAAATCACCCTTTCAATGAATAAAACCCCAAAACTCGGAGAAGTAAATTCTATAATTTATAAAAACCGAAAAGGGAGCTCGCGTCAAAAGATATTCAATCCACCAAAGTTTCATACAAACTGGATAAAGCGTTTTTGAGTTATTGTCCGACATGTGGACGACGGACGGACAACGGTATACCATAATACGTCCCGCGGGCGTATAAAAAGTCAGTCCTTTTTTAAACTACTTGTATAATAAACAATAGTTAGTAAATGTGTTCATTTGTCGGAAGTATCGAAGGACCGTATGTCTCTTCTAAATAATTTTTCACCGTCACAACAATCATACATTTGTGTTTGCTGGAAAACTTACAGAAAGGTCTGTAGTGCTGCACCAAACATAACTACTTTCTGAGTCACAGTCATTGTCACTATCATCGTCTGATAAAAGAAACTCTGTAAAAACTGTTTCTGTTTTTTTTTTAATACAAAAATTATTTGTTTATCAAATGCATACACAACAGTCCAGAAGCGATCTGTTTGTGTTTGTTTGCTTTAAACTTCTGGAGGTAACACGTGATTCTGCAGAAGCACTCCATTTCTATTTGTTTGCTTCCCAAACCTGGAGGTCTTCTGGATGTCGTCAGAAGAGAGCAAAGAAATACACGTCTAGCTTTTGAATATCTGTTAGATTTGGGAACATCTATTGCCATGTCATTAAAAAGTTTTATACGTAAAACATTATTAATTTGACAGTGGAGGAGAAAGTGATTTTCGTCTTAAAAGGTTTTACAAGTTGGACATGTTCTATTGTCTCGAGGTAATTTTAAATCTCTGTCCTTCTCAATGAGCAATTTATGGTAACTAATTCTAATTTTTCTAAATAAACGTCTAGTTTCAAAATTTTGATATTTTATATAAAATTCTTGGTCTTGTTTGACTTTAATATTTTTGTAAAGAACAGTTTTGTTATTTTCGTTCAAACTATTCATTTTATTTTCTAGTAGTTCTGATTAAAATGTACTTGTAATCAGACTCGGACTTCTCTTGAATTGAATTTTAAATGTGCATATTGTTATGCATTTACTTTTCTACATTGGGTATAGGGGGAGGGTTGAGATCTCATAAACATGTTTAACTCCGCCGCATATTTGCGCCTGTCCCAAGTCAGGAGCCTCTGGCCTTTGTTAGTCTTGTATTTTTTTATTTTAGTTTCTTGTGTATAATTCGGAAATTAGTATGGCGTTCATTATCACTGAACTAGTATATATTTGTTTAGGGGCCAGCTGAAGGACGCCTCCGGGTGAGGGAATGTTTCGTTACATTGAAGACCTGTTGGTGACCTTCTGCTGTTGTTTTTTCTATGGTCGGGTTGTTGTCTCTCCCTTTCATGAATATGACCTACCGAATTAGACTATTTACCGGATTTGTAATCACTTAAGCAACACGACGGGTGCCACATGTGGAGCAGGATCTGCTTACCCTTCCGGAGCACCTGAGATCACCCCTAGTTTTTGGTGGGGTTCGTGTTGTTTATTCTTTAGTTTTCTATGTTGTGTCGTGTGTACTATTGTTTTTCTGTTTGTCTTTTTTATTTTTAGCCATGGCGTTGTCAGTTTGTTTTAGATTTATGAGTTTGACTGTCCCTTTGGTATCTTTCGTCCCTCTTTTGACACATTCCCCATTTTCATTCTCAATTTTATTGTAATATTCTTAATCCAAGTCTCAAGTTTGTTAACTTGTTCCATATTTTGACATGACATTACTTTTTGTATATCAATATTCATTTCTTTTGTTGAATCTTTTATGAAAGTGGACCAAGTATAAACTCCTTGTGAATCAAGGTGTTTACTTAATGTATAACTTTCTTTTAGTAATGGGTTTTTGTTTTCAGTATTTAATCTAGCCCAATAAAGAATTGCTTGTGTTTTTATATATTTTTCTATTGGTTGTCTACCTAGTTCAGCTTTAACACCAAAATTAGCAGATGTTTTTGTAGTACCTAGAAAATATTTACAGAAATTAAGATGAACCTTTTCGAAGGGAGTCTTATCCAAATATTGGAAATTATCTATATCTTTGTTTTGGGATTTTAATCTGCTTTTTGTCCTATAATAAGATTGATATGTATCCATGTATGATATTTCAGCATTATATGTTGAAATTGGTTTTAAAAGAAAATCATAAAGATTACAGGATACATTAACAGGGAAATTTCCCAAAAAGACTGCATGTGTTTTTAATGAAAACAGAGCTTTCCTACCTTCTTTGGCTATATCTGTTAAACTTGCATTTAGATTTCCATTTATTTATCAGAGTGGCCAGAAATTTATGCTCAGTAACGTTATCATTTTTTTCATTATTGAACCTTACAATGTATGGTTCCGGTTTTGTAGTTCTTTGTTTTATGACCATTGTTTTTGTTTTTTTTTAGTATTTAGACATAACTGCCATTTTTCACAGTAATTTTATAAGTTATTTAAGCTAACAAAGTTGTTAACTTAACAGTGAAATGTGGAAGATAATTATTTAACAGATGGCAGGTTTGGTGCTATATTCTTTACAATTATCTTTAGAATATGGTCAATTTTTACTTTTTAATTTGAAGAAATAAAATATTTTCCAGATTGTATTCCTTCTTTTTGTATATTTACAATATGAAATTTTTTTAAGAGTTACCTTTTGTATAAAACCTTTGTCATCAGTTTAAACTCATCAAATGCTTCCTCATTCTTCAGTGTTTTTCTAAAGTGGTTAACTACTGTGGAGATCTAACTGGCATGCAGCTTCTCCTCTGCCGTAAAATCCACCCCACCTCTCCAATGGCAGACACACTCGAGTGAGTCACCAGTTGATGGAACCGGTAATGAGCGGCATCCTCAAACTGCCCGGCACTCTTGTGATGGATAATCCCGGTTCCAGCCTCAACGGTACACGGGGCCAAGTCTTCGGATCACAAAAGACTGCAACCCCTCCAGCCAGCTTGACTGGGTCCACAGAAGGAGTGGTCAGCCGCAGAAAATCACCCAAGGATGTCTGGGAAGGCATCACAATCTTGCTCAGGGAACGATCCAGGTGCATATGGCTGTCAAAGGCCTCTGGAAGGTCCTTGCACAATTGGGGGTCTGCTCCCCCAGGAATTGCCCTGATCCCTGTGCCCCCACAGACAAGGGTGAGCCTCGTGACCCTAGACCCGGAAGTGATACTTAATACTTTTCTCCGTGATGTACCCCTGAAGCCTTTTCTGGCCTGACCAGTGAGTGTAACCAAGACGACTGGGTTTAAGTAAAGATAAAACAATCAGGAGCTGACTTTTATTTCACTACCAATCCAAATGGTGAAAAACTGATAATACAAATATAAATACAATTTTACAATGTGTTCAATGATAATTAAAGTCCATTAAAAATACAGATAAACAGTTCGTAGATATATAAAGCTGTTAAAGTTCTTTATAATAATAAAAATATGAATATTCTTGCACACGTCGGGTTCTGTCTTGAATTAAATCGTGTAATCGCAGATACGAACAGTTTGAACGGTAAAATGTTCAGTTTCTTTATAACATAGAGAAATATATTAAAACAGTTCATCGCTAATGTAAAGACATAATTTGTAATGTTTTAAAGGTAACTCACGCTGTGGTTAGCCACGAATTGTTCTTTTGGACAACGTGTCCGCTGAATGTTCTTTGCAGTTGTGCACACTACTCGCTGAGCAGTTTACGTCATTAGAAGGGAGGGGAAAGTAACGCAGATTCCTACACTGTCCTGTATAAAACTCCTAACACTGGCGCACATAAAGCGATGTACGCAATGAAACGTTAACAATATAAAATGATGATCAAATGAAGAATAAATGATGAATGAGTTCCAGAATACTTTTATATCTCAAACTAAAATCCTTGAAGTTCATAGTCCTTTTTGGATATTGGTCTATGAATATTTTATAATTTTTAAATCTGTTTTGGAGATTGATATGTCTTGAGTAGATTGGTTTCTTTTTGTTTTCTTTTTTCTCCTTCCAGGCATTTATTGAGGAAAGGTCTTTGGTTGCCCTTGTTAACATAACTGCCAAAGTTTCAAATGTTCATTGTGTGGTTTATTTACAGTTACCTATTTATTATAAAATCATGTATTCTTTAGGTTGTATTGTAGAATTTAAAATACTTGTCGGTTTTTTTATTGTGTGTACATGTTCACAATGAACTTTATGTAGAAAAAATAATTTGGATTTTTTTTCAAATAAGCACAATGCCCATCACAATAGTATATTATTGAAATATAATTCAATTTTGATTGATTGATTGATTGTTGGTTGCTTTACGCCGCATTAGCACAAAAAGGCTATATCGCGGCGAGAGATAATTCGAATATTTTTACAATTTAAAGCAAATTTTTAAAATAAGACAAAAAGTCCTTCAATATACTAAAATTCTTGACTAAAGCAAATTGATTATATACAAATAAAAATCAACAGTAAAATAACGTGATAAAAATTAAAAACGATTTAAATATAATAACATTTTTATATTCTATAATAAATTCCAATTTCTTTTAAAAATGCAACAATATTTGTAAATGTAACATTGAATAAATCATACATATTATTGACATTGAAATGCTTCTTACGAGTATCAGCAAAGTCAATACAATTAATTAAAACATGTTTAATAGTATACTTGCAGTTGCAAGGAACACATTGTGGTTCATCTTCATTTTCTAAACAATACTCGTGTGTTATTCTAGTATGACCAATAATACATCTAGTAAAACACACTGATCTTTTCTGCACATAATATTATTAAAAGGTTTGCCTAAATTAGGTTTACTTTCATGCAATTTATTTTACAATCTATTAAAAACATATTCTCTAATATTAGATTTAAAATCAGTATATGGTATATCACAGTTAGATAGAGGGTCACCCAGGGCATTCTTTGCCTCAAGGTCTACATCTGTGTTTCCAACATGACTCGGAACCCATAGAAATGTTATTTCTTTCAGAAGAATTTTTAAATTCCTCATTACATATAAAATTTTACGAATTGTTGGGTTTTTAATTTCAAAATTTCGTAAGCATTAAAGTGAATCCGAACATATAATAAATTTGGATTTATCTGAAGAAGCAATACATTTCAAAGCAAAAATTATTGCTTCTGCTTCAGCAGTAAAGATGGGTGCATCAGATGGCAAACGGAGAATTGCAGCTCTGTCCCTGATGGCAGATGCAATTCTGTCACCATCTTTTGATCCATCAGTATAGACAGTTGAAAAATCTAGATAATCGGCTTTAATTTCAGCATAGTGTTGCTGAATTGAATGAGGATTTGTTTTATTTTTATTGTGTTCGTGGAGATCAAATATCAGTTTTGGTTTGGAAAGTTTGCAAGTTTTAACTTGAGCAACAGATTTTAAATCAGAAGAAGCTAAATGTGGTTTTAAACCTATACCTAACGGAGGAATTTTATTTTCATGCTATGCAAAAATATCTTTATAAATCGGATTACCGCCTAACTGATCTCCATCAAATGCAATCATTCATTTCTCAAATAACCATTCATTCCATATTTTGTGAACGTGCTGTTGACATTGCCTCAAAAGGTATTTCTGCATACACCGACTTAACTGTAATGAAATATTATGGGATAGCCTGTAAATGTAAAGGGTGTAATAGTATATACACCATGAACTCAAGTTCAAGATTACAAAAATCTAAGGACAAAATCAATCGGTTTGATGTAAATGTAAGAGCTGTGTGGGAAAGTATGGTTACTAGGAATGGGGCATCTCATTTAAATAAAATGTTAGAAAAAAACTAATTCCAGTAGTATTGAAGAAGAGAAAGGTAAGATGTGGCATACATTACTAGAAGAAAAATGCTAAAACTAGGTGCTGGAGAAAGACATAGTGTCATTGAAAACAACAATTTTAATGAAGTTTAGTCCGAGATTACTCTGACTCTGAGACGTCAGAGCTCATCCAATATCAAAAGGTGGATGTTTGCCCGTCCAAAATAGATGCGCTGCTTCGTCGCTTTTGGTGCCGACTGACTGCCTTGACATTATATAAATCGGGCATCAATATGTTAATTGTTCGGTTATCTCTTTATTTATGTAAGTGTCACCTATCTGCCAACCTCTGTTTTTCAATATTTTAACAATTTTTTACAGAGACCCATCGCTTTCCGCTTTTTGAATTTCATTTTCAAAGATTATCACGTGACCATTAGAAAAAAGTAAAGCGCAATGAAAATGAATTGTTTGGGCTGATTAATGCAAATGACCCTGGGTCAATATGAATATTAAATTAATAGATATATTTTACGCGAAAAACCAGCGTGTACAATGTGGTCAATTTAAGTGTGTAAAAATGGAGAAATGTGCTTGTTGTGGGGAGCATTTTAGTAAACGAAAAGATAGAAAGGGACATGAAAGAACAAAAATTCATACAACCTATAAAACATTTGG
This sequence comes from Mytilus edulis, assembly GCF_963676685.1. Classification (NCBI taxonomy): domain Eukaryota; kingdom Metazoa; phylum Mollusca; class Bivalvia; order Mytilida; family Mytilidae; genus Mytilus; species Mytilus edulis. The sequence goes on from NC_092354.1 coordinate 29,100,283, forward strand.
AAGTATTGCCAATGCCATAAAGGGACTTTATTGGGTCAGTGCAACTCCGTCTAAGGAAGATTAGGTATGCAACAACTGCACCCGTCTGCAATTGCAAACAAAAAAGCTAGACACTTAGGGGAGACAGAAAGCAGACTGAGGTGAAATTAGCAGGGGTTATATTAGCCAAAAAATACCAGCGCCACATCCTTTCATTCCAGATTTTCTAAGAGGAGGAAGACTGTGTAATCCACCCCACCCCACCCCACAGAAACAGACGAAAGAAATTACTGTACTGATATGAACACCAACAGAGGTCAGATCTCTTCCTTTAAAAATAGTAAGTATATTTGTTTTATCACTTTATTCCTTTCATAATTAGAAAGCACATGTTTTTAACCGGATTTTTGTGACAAAAATGTCGGTTATTGATTTGGGGATGTACGGCGGGCGGCCGGGCGGCCATCAAATGTTGTCCGTGCATTAACTCATGAACCGTTTAACCAAAACTTTTAAAATTTTAATATGTTGTTACTGACAACTAAATGAAGGTCAAGTTCAATAATGACTTTTACCGTTCAGGAGTTATGGTTCTTGAAAGATTGAAAAATGGAGTTTCCAGTCGTGTCCGTGCATTTACGCATGAACTGTTCTACCAAAGCTTCCCAAATTTTATTATGTTGTTTCTGATGACAAAATAGAGGTCAAGTTTAATAAAGACGATTTTGACTTTTACCGTTCAGGAGTTATGGTTCTTGAAAGATTGAAAAATGGTGTTTCCAGTCGTGTCCGTGCATTTTCTCATGAACCATTCAACCAAAGCTTTTGAAATTTTTATATGTTGTTACTGATGGCAAAATAGAGGTCAAGTTCGATAATGACGATTTTGACTTTTACCGTTCAGGAGTTATGGTTCTTGAAAGATTGTAAAATGGCGTTTCCATTCAAGTTGTTGCATTTACTCATGAACCATTCAATCTAAGCTTTTCAAATTTTAATATGTTGATACTGATGACAAAATGGAGGTCAAGTTTGATATTGACGATTTTCACTTTCACCATTCATCAGTAATGGTTCTTGTGATATTGCCAGAACACAAATAAATATTAATAAATCCGGTTTGCTGTCGTTGTGACAGCCTCTTGTTAAATATATAATCCTTCAAATACGTTTTAAAAGCGTGGTTTTTTTTTGGGGGGGGGGGGGGGGGTGTAAATTAAGCGATTTTTATATTTTATAACCCATGTAGTAGATGCCATTGTGTGGAAATTTGTATGTATCATGTAGATTTACAATTGTGTCAAGCAGAGATTTTCAGGTCAATTTAAATAAAATAAGAGGCTTTACTTTTAACATGCAGTTAACGAAATATTGGTTTGCATCTCAGTCTGTAACATGTTTAATAACAAGAAAAGGCTTGCTTTTCATGAATTTGGGTTTTGATTTTATATTTGTCATTTTCATCGGATTTTGTAGTTTCTGTGTGCGTTACATTTCAATGTTGTGTTGTTGTTCACCTCTTATATCTAATGCGTTTCCCTTCAGTTGTAGGTTGTTACCCCGATTTTGTAGTTGGTTTATGTTTATCTATAATACAAATTTAAAAAACATTTAAGAAAACTATTTTGATCAAATGACCGATTTTACGTAACATCGTAACATGCTTTATAACGTGACTACTCATTTTCTGATGACGTAACACACACAATGCGTACCTCGTTTTGAAGATGAAGAATGGCGGAACACAATGGTATTTTGATTGTTTACTTTATTTTTTTTCCTCAAATGTCACATTTTTGTTGAAGTTGGTCAACTTTGAGATAAATTGTACAAAATACTAAAACAATTGCAGTATTCATTATCATAACAAACATGTTGATAAACGTCCGAAAATAACAATTTTGCCTTGATTATAAAAGATATTTTAACAAGATATTATATACATACCCTCAATATATGCATCTTGCAGTGAGATGTTTTGCATCGCATATATCTTTGCCAGACTGTTCTTCACTAAAGTTGAAATGTACAATCTTAATAGAGAAACCTCCCTTTACATTAATATAATGAACGAAAGAAATCAGTGGCACACAGTGGTAACATCCAGCATTATCGCTCTTTAAGACGATTTCAGTTATACTACCAGAGGTAAACTACGTGGTAATTGCTGTTAAAGGTCAGTAAGTATGTGCAAGTACAGAAAACCCTTCTTTATTACATAACTGAAGAATGTGCACAATTGCATGGCTTGTGTAGGTAGGACTTTTAAGTTTTTTATTTTAGAATTGTAATGTTTTCTTGCGGAAATCTATTCCTTGTTTGCTATTTAGACTTGGTACATGACTCTTCGTGAAACTCTTTACATGCGTGGTTTATATTTGAGTTGCAAATTATAAAGCAAGCGGATGGACATATTTTCCCTCTGTATAACAACCTATCCAAACCCCTAGATACTGAACAATTTTTGAACAACTGAATCTAACCAGTGGACATTCATTCATAAGAGGTTCGTCTAATAAACATTTTAAGGGGCATTGAAAAAGAAATATAGACGAACCTCGAATGAATAAGTTCTTGCCCACCAATGACGTTCAATGGTCTCTTTCAGTTTGTCAAATTTTTTACATGGATATTTTTAGGCTGGTTTGTCTAAAACAAATCCATAGCCTCCAAAGACCCCGGAAAATCAAATAGTCGCTGCCTTATCAGACATCACTATTTAGTACAAACAAATATTAAATCAATTTATCGTATCGTTGACCTGTCCATACGACGTAAGATAAGATCGGGCAACTACAATTGTTTACCACCACCTCTCCACAAAGCTGTATTTAATGTCCATACTTTCTTTTTCTTCTAGCATACTGTTTAAGCATGTACTCCCTTTGCCGAACCCTTAATTATTCGACGATTTGGCGAAAAGTAAACCTTTTTCTGAAATAGAATTGTATTTGGTTCTATCATCCCAAAATCTCATTGAAATTCACCATCAACAAATCCTTTTAAAAAGGTTTCTGATCTATGGAAGAAAACTTTACTTTCATTTAATTCGATTCTGACACATGTTGTACCTATAAAATGTTGTTTGATAGAGTCGATTAAACTCTGGACAGACCTGGTGTCCCTTAATCTACTTTTAAAATTATATTGTAAAATAACATAGGGAACCAGTGTTTATTAACATGTCTTTTTTTTAATTTTAATAATTTCTACAGGTACATAAAGACGAGGATATTTACAAGCTCTAGAAGTAGCAATGTCATTTGTATGACTACTTTTCAAATTTTCAATTTCATTGTTAGCCCTCACTTTTCATAAAAAAAAATGGCTGATTTGTTGACAGCCTTCGAACCAGCTCACTTTATTCCCCCTTAGGCTGTAATCTGTCTATCACATCTTTGAGATGTGTCATTTCATCCTTTTTTTGTTTAGATCATCTAGAGCTGATATGGCCAGTCTTACTACAATATTCACATAGTTTCAAGATCTAAATTTGCTATTCGTTTCTTCTTTTCTGGGAGAATTTTGGTTTTTCTTCCTTAGTACTTTTTTGAAAGATTTGAATTTGTTCTAAATCTTTGTTAAGACATGGCCTCCCTAACGACACGACAGGTTAGCTACTAACTGGCATATTTTCACACTGAAATATAGATCCCTTTAGTTCTCATGTATGTGCACAAAATACACATTAAACTGTGTGAAAAAATGGGTATATTTTTTTAAGCTGTTTATTCATGAATGGATGTCACTAAAGGGATTTTTGGGGATGTGGTTAAGGATTGATGACCATTTATGTGTAACCATTTCCCCATCTCCCTGGCTGTTTGCACACCAGTAAATATGGTTGTCTATAGACTAAGTTCATCTTCCTATCACCTCACACCCTATCATCCTATTGTCTACTTTATACAAGTGCATGTAATTTCTTAAAAACAGCTGAAATTCAATATAAACCTGTCTAAAGAAAACTAGTATGGTGTAGGCTTTGCTCACTATTGAAAGCTGTACAGTTGTTAATTTATAAATTTAGTTCTATTGAGGAATTGTCTCATACCAATTCTTCTGATTTTTATACAGTGTAGCATAGTTCTTTAAAAAAATTTAATAATAATGGACACAAATTAATTATTTTTTTGTGATTGACATTTTTTCGTTCCAGTCTCGTGTATTTCTTTATAGAAGGATGCATGTCTGTGATTAGGTTAAGAACTTGGGTCTCATTTTCATCTAAATATGCACGGTATCTTTGAAGACCCTTCATAACTTAATATGGTATGACTTGGGAACCTCATTGAATTAAAAATAGATCGACAGTATTATTACTGGTTTATTTATGACATCTTTAATGACTACCCTGAATAGATTTTTATTGTTTAAATTGGCATCTAATGGTCATGCAAATAGACTAACAACTATTTATATTGGTTAAAAAGTACATCATACATGTACTACAGTACAGTTAAAAGGGTAAAATTGTGATTTAAGAAATATTTAAATAATATTCATGTACTAAAAAATACAACTGACCCATGACAATAAAAATATCTTAAATGACTTCAATGAAACATCAATCTTTGTCAATGATGATTAAAATCAACTGAAAGTTTAATAAAAAAAATTTTTTTTTTTTAAATTGATCTGTCTACAGCGCCAAGTCCAATATCATTGCACAGAGATTTTTTTGTTAATATTTGAGGTGGCTTTGAGATAAAGATAAGTAGTGCCCCAAATTATCTTTCTTTATCTTCTGTAAAGATGGATTTGGTATTCATGGTTCTATTAATTTCAGGTAAGTGTGTTGACATACTATGGTAGTGATTACCATATAATTTTCTTGTTGACATGTATACAAATGACAGTTTTTGTAAGTGGTTCGAAAATGAAAGTTAGGTTGAAAAGTCTCCAAATATGTTTTGTTGTTCTGCTTTTTTCTGAAATGTAGGCTACTTGAATAATTTCAAGGATATTTTTCATGTAGTGGATGATTTTTTTTTATATTACATTGGCAATAAATAGATTATCAGCATATTTGGCTAATGGGATAGCAAAAAATATGGCATCATTTCCTTGAGTTGATTTTTTTCACCAATGGCCTTGATTGAAAAACTTTTCAAATCCTGCTTTTGGTAAATCAGCATGGTGAGGTAACTCTATAAAGATGTTAGGAACTAAATTGTCGTAGAGTGGTTCACATTGCAACACTTCATTAAAACCAATAGTTAGTTCTTCAGCTGATTTGTTTGGCTCAAGCAGCATTAAAGCTAACGGCGGCAAATTCTATGAAGAAGTTCATTTAGATTTTCTTGCAATGATAGTTAATCCATATTGTAGGTGTCAATACCCCAATTATCCAGTTCATCAACAGGTACGTTCTTTAAAAAAAAAATGAAATTGGTTAAATGATCCCTTTTCCATTTCTTTCCAGCACACCCCGTTTATAACTTTTGTCTTCTTTGTTGATGTATGTGTTTTTATAAGCTGTTCCATATAAACAGGTTCCTCCTCTTATGTGAGCAACCTCGAGTTGATAAGCTGGATTGTCACCGCTGAAAATTCTCTGTTTTTCAAAAAAGTGGACACCCTTGTACCATTTGGAAATTTTGCAATTTCATCTAGTCTGGTATCAGTGTAGGTGATTTGGTCCTTGTTTGTGCTAAAATTTTACGGGAAAATACACGCAACAAAGAAACGTTAACAAACCATACTAAATATTTGTTTTATTCCAACTAAATAAATGTCAATTTTCACTTGAAGTATAACGAATATTATCAAAGATCGGAACAATTTGTTCCTACGTTGATATTAATAATAATAGACTTATAGATACCAGTGAATAGGCCACCACCATCCCTAAATTCATTTCTAGATGTGTTTATATTGAAGAAAAACGACCAATCCGACATCTTAGAGATGTTTCAATTCTATATCACCTTGATGTTTGAGAAGGGGAAAAAGTTACAAGAGGTTGAAGCCTGATTCAAACTAACTGGTTCTTCTTCTGGCAAACTTTTTACTCCCTTTTCCAGCCTTGCTGCTAATTTCCATGGAGGCCAAACTCAGAAATGTTTCCTTCTGAACCAATTTAATGGTACTATGGCTACTTCTCCCAGTTCTATAAACTCCACCACATAAAAGTTGCATCTGTAAGCCCTACAGGAAAACAAAGTCTGAAACTGAGTAATTTTAAATTCATTATTCTATTTTAATTTTGGCAAAATAATTGTTCTTAATAGGTGTAGATATGTTCCAGGGAAAAGTGCACATTTTTTCCGTCAAATTTGTAGCCTTTGAATATTCAAAACAAAAATAAAAAATTATTGAATCTGTTATTTCATTTAACTTAATATTAGTTGGAACTACCATAAAAACACATTTTGGGTGGATATATTCATTTATTTTAAAAGATATAAACAAACAATGACTGTTTTGTAGTTTAGTTTCGTATGATCCATTCTTGCATAGAGTAAACTAGCTTTATTTATACCATTTATTTCTAAATAATTATTATTGTGCTTCCAATATATCATATATCATCTTTCACCAATTTGATAAAACAAAAACAATATATAGGATATATATCGTGACATCACAGACTACCCTTAACTGATAATATAAGCTGGCATGAATTGATGACTTATAATGTTTGACCAGCTGTTGGTCAGTTGACCAAACCCTTTAATTATCGTAGGCCAATAGTGAAGGTTGGAAGTGCGGTCTTGTAATTATTTATTTATTTAACTAATTTATCTCTATTCTTTTATTCATTTGCCCTTTGAATTATTCTTCTCTTTTTGTCTATTATTCTCTATTTCTGGACACCATCCAATAAAGTATCTTATAAGTCTTATATTAAAAAAATGAAAATTCTATTTACGCAATTTGTTTTTAGTAACATAAGATTGTTATTTTTTTTACATTTCAGATACAGAACAATTAAAGACTCCAACTCTAAAACAGGAGGTGAATATAGCTCATGGCTATATTACGACGAAATCAATAACATTCTCTGCAAGGATCCCGCGATAAAGCCTCCTATGATCATCTCATCAAGTATATATAAATTGTCATTAATCATTATTGGACGGTGCAGCTGTATTGGTGTAGTTATTCATGTTATTCAAATTGAATAAAAAAAAATCAACTATTCATGTTATTCAAATTGATAAAAAAAATAAACTATTCATGTTATTCAAATTGAATAAACTGAACAAAGAAATAACATGACGGGTGCCGTATACGGTGCAGGAAATGCTTACCCTCCCGGAGCACCACATTTTACTTCCGGTTTTTAGTTGAGTTCTTGTTGTTTCTTATTTATTATTTATAACTTGGTATAATGAGTCTTTGTTTACTCCTTGGTTTTGATTGTTATTGTCTCTTACAAATACAAATTAATGCAAACCATGTGAATTGTAGGAAGCAATTTCAATTTGAAATATCACCACTCTCTGTCAATTGTATGCTCATTATTATTCAATGTTAACAACAACAAATCTCCGCAGTCGCTCATTTCTACATGCTTGATCCTGGAAGTGACCAAGCCAAATAAAATGACTTGGTACAGGACATTTTTAAAGGGAAAAATGGTGGGTTGAACCTGGTTTTGTGGCATGTCAAACCTCGCACTTTAATGGCAATGTTAAATATGACAAGTCAAAAAGTCAAAAAGGGTACAACATCACCATAAAATAACTATAAAATAAACAAATACTGTACATTTCGGATAACAGATATCCTTCTTCGGTAATAGCACGATGTCAAATGAATCATGTCAATATATTCAAATTGAGACACTATCAAAATGTTTTTAACAAGTGGAAACAGTTGTAGGTAAGGTTATAGTGGTCGAAAAAAACAGCAAATTACAGGCGAAAATATCGTCTAGGATTTGGAGAGCCATACTAATGAAGAGAATGATGTACTTCTACTAGATGATGAAATACAACCTATAACCCTTGAAAATGTACAAGGTGATGATAATGTTGATGAAATAAACGAAGAAGACAATACATCAGACAAAAGTACAATACAGGAAACGGTTGATGCTAGTGTTTCAATCTGCAAACCCAACAACATTAATGATCATTTAGATATATTACGAATATGTCAAGACAAAATAGTTCTAGACAAAAAACTGGACATCGTTGATGATTCAGATGTTCTGACTGGTGTTACGAATAATATAATGGTAGATAGGGATAATATATTAAAGTCCGCAATAACAGAGACATGCCAAATTAGGGTCGGTCAGGGACTTTCTACACTAACTGAGTATAGTAAGTCCCTCGGTCGGTATGAAACTCTTTTTATGAACATGTAAGAGCGAAATTCAGGAAATCACGTAGGTAGAAAGGGGGGGGGGGGGGGGGGGGGGGTTGAGAGTTTTAGATAGACCCCTCTCCCCTTTGTAAGAGAAAAGCACATCAAACACTATCAAAAAGTACTGCTGCAAAATTGTAAAACACTATTTAAGTCATTAAAATTTTGAATAAATATTTCTGGGTCCGCAAATAGGCAAATAGTCTTACAATAACACAATGACCTAAGAGCTACTGTTCCGCAGCTACACTTTGTAGTACGTGTGGCAGGGTATTATACAATGAACTCCGAAAGGAAACAGAAGGATCCTAAGAAGTTGGACATGTATGTATGCCGAGGACCTGGGCTGGGTTTTGGGAACACGAGGGAAGGGCGGAGAAAGGAGAGAAAATAAGGCAAGAAGGAAGCAACCCCACTATCCGCAGGCCCTCATGTTTCATGGGATGTCGACGGATTGAATAAAAACAAGAAGTAATTGTAACAGGATGCTGTTACGAAGTCTCCCAAACAAAGCTCCCATAACTCGCCAGTTATATGGTCCCATGTTCATTTGATTTGATTTTTTGTCCCATACAAAAATATATATGGCTTACGAGTAGGGATCTCCACCATTTACAAGTATTCAAACAGGAAGGGTAGTGGTGACCCCCAGGGACTTTACCTACATTTCATTTGATTTGTTTTATTGTCCCCTACAAGAATATATATGGTTTAGGGGTGGAGATCTGGACCGTTTACAAGATAATAGTACATTCTCAAATTGAACGGGGTGGGGGTGACCCCCAGGAACTTCCATTTAATTTCATGTGATTTGTTTTATTGTCCCATACAAGAATGTACGTGTTTTTATATGCCCCGTTACCATAGTTACGCGATAAACACGCCAAAAAAAAACAAACCAGCCGCAAATTAAAGTGCCAATGCTGTATCGCAAGACTGTTCTTATTTTTCACTCCATTGATATCCATGAGGATAATAGGCAAAATTCAAAATTTGACTAATAACTATACTACAGCATTAACCTACCTGCGTAATCAAACCAAGGCATTTATCATGAAATATCTATAAAAATCAGCAATGGTCTTGCTCAACAGAAAAAATGTACTAAAACACACCAAAATACAGCATTTACTTCTTCTACAGCTCTGCTTGCATCATTCACCATGGACTGATGTGTTATAATAATTGAATCTTCATTTAAAGGGTAATATCTCAGCATTGGTTGACCAGGACGTGAAGTTCCTTCGTCGAGGCATACACTGCAACTTGATTTTCAATTGAACTGCTTCATATTTGAAACTATTGCTCTAGCTGGTAAATCCACAAAAACAATCAGCAACGTGGCTCTATGTAAAATAACTCATTTTGATGTATCTGCTTGCATTCCTAAATAAAATTGTGTTCAATAATAACAAAATAAAAGCATATATGTACATGGTATAGTCAAAACTTTGAATGGTGTTTGCATCTGTACTAGTATTGATTTTTTAAACATTTAAAGAGGACATATATTTTTATATATGATTTAAGATTCTTTGCAATATAGAGCTGTCCTGATCTACTTTGTGGGCATTTGCATTGGCTTGTAGGTTGACAATCATGACAATTTAAGTTTTGATCAATGTCATTTGAATAAGTGATTGTAGCTTTCTGGGGTACCCTACCTCATATTATTTTTATTGATAGTATTCCAAGTTAAGGCTTTATACATTTAGATTGGTACCTTTTTCATTGAGTTCATTCAAAGTAGTCATCATAGGCTGTAAATAGGTAATCATATTTGGGTTTTCTGTCTGATAATGCACATAACATGGAATAAGGTATTTCCTGCTGTACCTGTAAAAATAGTGAGTGACATGTATCATGACTATATACCGGTTTGTACACAATCGGAACTCAGCCTTTCTGGTTGCATGAAGAAATACTATTGTACTGCATAGCAAGAATGGCCGAGTAGTAACGATTGGGTATGTACATTGTATATAGAGAATTGGCCAGTGGGTCTTATTCTGAATAATACAAACCAAAATATATTGTTTTTAAAACGAAAAATTCACTTGACTATATGAGATTTATATACATGTAGGCATGTCATCTGATGTCAAGTTACTCAATTATCATGAGTATGGTAACGGGTCCGTTCACTCGAGTTACATGTTCGCCCTAGGTCCGTTCGCGGTGGGTTCGTTTCCCATGAGTTCCGTTCGCCCTAGGTTCGTTTGCAATTTAGAATACTGATTAGATATATTTATTATGTCTTTGATCTCACTGTTTGCTGTATTAATTGCTAATGAAATATTATAAATAAAAATAAATTAAAGAAGTCAGCTTCGTATAAGTTAAAAAAAAATGAATGTAAGACATTAATAAAAGGAACTGTATTTTAACAGCTTGGCTTCTTTGATATCAAGTTTGTTTTGATTGGTTGATTGATTGTTGGTTGCTTAACGTCCAGTGGTAAATATTTCATGCATATTCAGGACGAGAACAAAAAAAACTATAGGAAGGTTGATACAATAGAGGCCATCTGGGATAATGGTCGGGGGAATTTGGACTGCCACTGTAAAATGAGGGTATCTTGGATATAGACAGAAATTTTGCCTTGCAACAAGCCACCTACGGACTCCTCTAAAGAGTTGTTGCAAGGGTTCTTAACGTGCAAAGAGCGTGGCAATCTCTGTACACGAGGCATCGGATTTAACGTCCCCCTTCTGACTGACCGAAAGTGACTGCGAACTTGATGCATCCCGCACAGCCAAACGGACGCCCCGCTTCGGCAAGCGTTTTACTGCCGGTCGGAAAAAGACCAAGTGATCATATTCTATACCCCAGTTACCCTTGGGGGTTGTTTGACAAATTTGTTATACTCTTCTCTCTGATTTAATGTATAAATTATATACTTAAGTTCCTCATTATATCTCTTGTCATTATCCTCAGTTAACTTTTTTAAAAGGACTCTTTTCATCTTGTACTAGTCATTAAAAATTAGGTATACATGCTATTATAATATCCTTAGTGTAAATTTATAGTCAAAATTTTGTAAGCATCAACACTTATTTTGATTTGGTACCGCTTTTTCCTTTTCCTTTCCCCTTTCTACAGCTAACACATTTCCTAATAGAAACTTCAGATTGTTGTTACAAGAAACACATCCAATGCTGTGATCTTTTGTGCATTCTGGTTCCAATGAACATACTTTTTTTTCATTATCCACAAATAAAAATATTTGACGAAGCAATTTCATTTTCCAAAGTACTCATCCTCGTTTGTTTTTTTCAGCCACTTCAGTTCTTTTGGATAAAGCTTGTATTTTACTACGCAAAGCTTGTTTTTTTTTTGGTTCTTTGTATTGCCTCTTTAAATTTAGTTATTGCATCAGTAAATGGTATGCGTAGAAAGTGTTCGGTAATTACTTCAAACAGTTCAAAAAGCATAAGAATAAGAAAGACTTCATTTTCATCATCATCATTTTGATATTCAAATAGTTCAAAAGTACATTGTTTTGCAATATACAATTTCTACATTTCAGATGTATATTATCTAAATTTAAATGCAAATTACTACCTGTTAATGGTGTTTGTATCTGAATATATCGATCAGTAAAACTAGAGGCTCTAAAGAGCCTGTGTCGCTCACCTTGGTCTATGTGAATAGAGGACACAGATGGATTCATGTCAAAATTGTGTTTTGGTGATAGTGATGTGTTTGTATATCTTATTTTACTAAATACATTTTTGCTGCTTACAATTATCTGTATCTATAATAAACTTGGTCCAGTTAGTTTTAGTGGAAAATGATAGTGAAATAACTCCTTAGAAGGTCAATTGACCATTTTGGAAATTTTGACTTATTTGTATATCTTACTCAGCTGAACAATATTGCTGTTTACAGTTTATCTCTATCTATAATAATATTCAAGATATTAACCAAAAACAGCAAAATTTTCTTAAAATTACCAATTCAAGGGCAGCAACCAAACAACGGGTTGTCCGATTCATCTGGAAAAATTTAGAGCAGATAGATCTTGACCTGAATGACAATATTATCCCATGTCAGATTTGCTCTAAATGCTTTGGTTTTTGAGTTAAAAGACAAAACTGCATTTTACCCCTATGTTCTATTTTTAGCCATGGCGGCCATCTTGGATGGTTGGACGGATCATCGGACACATTTTTCAAACTAGATACCCCAATGATGATTGTGTAAAAGTTTGGTTAAATTTGGCCCAGTAGTTTCAGAGGAGAGGATTTTTTCTAAAAGATTACTAAGATCTACGAAAATCTCTATTTTATCTTATCTTGATCAATGACCGATTTAAGGTAACATCTATTACAATTATAAAACGAAATTCAAATTTACAGTAAAATGTAGAAAAATCATTAATAAAACCTTTGGGAGGTTAGGTGTAACATTCTTTACAACTATCCTTAGTATGTGGTCGATATGATATAAATCTGAATGAATTATCCAAATTGGGTAAAATTTTCTTAAAAATAAATATTTTTAATAAAAATTTAGTTAGTTCAAGTTGATTTTAGATACAATTGTCAATACATATTAGAAAATAATATTGATCAAATGACCGAATTAAGGTGACATCAAATACAATTATAAAAAAAGTTTTCAAATTTACAGTAAAATGTAGAAAAATCATTTTTAAATCCGTTGGTAGGTTTGGTGTAACATTCTATACAACTATCCTTAGAATGTGGTCAATATGATGTAAAATCTTAATGAATTATCAAATTGGGTAAAATTATCTAAAAAATGTATTTTTAATAAAAAATAATTTGGTTCAAGTTTATTTCAGATATTACAATTGTCAATACAGATTAATAAACACACTTGATCAAATGACCGATCTGAGGTAACATCTAAAACAATTATCAAAAAAAATCAAACTTACAGCAAAATGTAGAAAAATCATTATAAACACCGTTGGGAGGTTTGGTGTAACATTCTATACAACTATCTGTAGAATATGGTGGAAACATCTTATTGAATAATCAAAAATGGGTAAAATTTACTAAAAAAAATATACCGAATTAAGGTAACATCTAATACAATTATCAAAAAAGTTTTCAAAATAACAGTAAAATATATAAAAATCATTATTAAAACCGTTTGCAGGTTTGGTGTTACATTCTATACAACTATCCTTAGAATTCGGTCGATTTAAAGTACCATAAGAATACATTATCAAAAAGGGGCAAAATTTACTGAAAAAATATAATATTCTTAATAAAAATTAATTTGGATTAAGTTGACCTTAGATAAAATTGTCAATACATATAAAAAATTATGTTGATCAAATGGCCGAATTAGGGTAACATCTAATACAATTACCAAAAAAAGGGTAAAATTTACAGGAAAATGTAAACAAATCATTATAAAAACCGTTGGTACGTTTTGGGAAACATTGTATGCATCAATCTGTAGAATGTGGTCGATATAATGAAACATCTCATTGAATTATCAAAAATGTGTAAAATTTTCCAAAAAACATAATAATAAAAAAAGATGGTTCAAGTTTATTTAAGATACAATTGTCAATACATATTAGAAAACTATCTTGATCAAATGACCGAATTAAGGTAACATCTATTACAATTATCAAAAACGTTTTCAAATTGACAGTAAAATGTAGAAAAATCATTATTAAAACCGTTGGCAGCTATGGTGTAACATTCTATACAACTATCTGTAGAATATTGGCGAAATAAGGTAACGTCTTATTGAATGATCAATATTGGGGAAAATTATCTAAAAAATATATTTTTAATAACAACTAATTTGGGTTAAGTTTATTTCAGATACACTTGTCAATACATATAAATAAACTATCTTGAGCAAATGACCGAATTAAGGTAACATCTAATACAGTTATCAAAAAAAAAATTCAAAATGACAGTAAAATATATAAAAGTCATTATTTAAACCGTTGGCAGGGTTGATGTTACATTCTATACAACTATCCTTAGAATTCTGTCGATTTAAGGTACCATCAGAATAACGTATCAAAAAGTGGTAAAATTTGCTACAAGATGTAAACAATACAATAATATGAATTTTCAATTTCATAAAAATAGCGTCTGTATAAATTAATTAATGAAAGAATGGTGTGATGTCAATATTTGTTACAGCTTTTAAAATTCTAGTACAACCGATACACTTGCGCATACACCCTCAAACATACACACACAATATAAAGACAAATAAATTTTCTCAAAATTCAGAATCTATGTATATATTTGTTTTTTTGCCAAAAAATCCAACAGTTGTTGCCTATAAGTTAATAAATGAACAATTGATAATTTCAGAGCCTGGATTTTCCCTGTGCTGGGACAACGTTCAAAAGCTAAGCATTGCTAGGCACAAAGGTGATGGAACAGACAATAAAATGATGTTGTGGGCCTTGTCATTTGCCACCAGAAATCGGATTGGGTTTCTTAACCTAGATGACTTCGATGAAACTGTTCCTGCTATGAATATTCCATTACATGTAATTTATTTTAAACAGTACATTCCACTTGACCCCAATGCAATGCCAATCCCAATTGTTTGTAATGGTGATCAATTGAGCGTGGAGAGAATGGTGACAGGACGATTGGCAATGGCTGTAAGTGAGGAAGCTGAGGAGCAACTAGTTTGATTGAGTCCACGGGCGATGTATCTTATTACAGATAGAGCCATACAAAATTGTATTCCTTGGTTCTGAAGTACTAAAAAAAATGATGTGTACTTTTTTTTCCTATCAAAAAGTGATAAAGGCCCTTTTTACATTGTAAAAGAGTTCCTAATTGGGGAAAGTGTTTATTTTTAAATTTTATGGAATTGTCAATAAAAAGAGACAATGAGGCAACCTCGTTAGAGGTGAGGGTGGGCTTAAAAACCAAGATTTTTTTTTGGCATAATATACACATATTTCATGCTTCAATAACTTCATTATTCAGTCTTACTTTATCAATTTAAAGTGAAGGGCAATATATTCAACTAAGGCCGTTTTTATTTAATAAGTTGGTTCACGGACATCAGCCCAAAAAACTTAGGGTAGGAGGAGGGACAAAAATAAATTTAAACTAGATCTTTCCTGTTTTGTTTTTTTTACTTGGTTTACGGATATCCGCCACAAAAAAAAAAAGAGTAGGAGGTAAAAAATAATAATTTAAACTTGATTGAAAAGACTTATTTATAGTTCTGTAAAACTTGGAAAGCCTTTTTAT
Source organism: Mytilus edulis (assembly GCF_963676685.1). Taxonomy (NCBI): domain Eukaryota; kingdom Metazoa; phylum Mollusca; class Bivalvia; order Mytilida; family Mytilidae; genus Mytilus; species Mytilus edulis. Next base: position 29,115,804 of record NC_092354.1, read on the forward strand.
AATACCTTTTATTCAGCATCTTTTGTAGGTGTTATGGAATTAATAAATGCAACAACAAAAACACATCACATACAACAAGTCAATATTAAAAGACATAGTCAAATCTAAGAGCATATTGGATACATACACCTATAAGGACAGAGCATATCAGACAGTATCTAAAAGTATAAACAGAAATTTACTGTCAGGAGCCTGCAATTCAGTGGTTTAATATTGTTTGTTGCTGTGTTACATATTTGTTATTTTTTTTTTACATTAATGAGCCTGTTTGTATTCTCGCGTGAATTGTTTCACATTTGTCATTTTGGGGCCTTTTATAGATGACTTTTCGGTATTTGCTTTGCTCATTGAAGAAGGCTGTACAGTTATCTATAGTTAATAATTGCTGTGTCGTTTGGTCTCTTATGAAAAATCATCTCATTGGCAAACACACCACATCTTTTTTATATGTATCAACCCTACAAACATACATCTGACAGACAAAAATTTGTATTAAGTGAAATATGCAATTGATGAAAGCAGTATACATGTTTTTAATTATTAAAACAAATGCAAATTGTTATTTTTTTCTTTTTTGCCCGACTTTAAGGGCATTTCTGATATTTGGAATTTTTCCTTGGTCCAAACATGATTAGCATATGGGACGAACAATTCCATACTGGGTCATCAGTTGTCTAATCAGATCATTTATTACCACCTCTATGTCTCCACAGAAAATAACATATGTCTGTGAATTTTTCTCGAACAGCTGCAAATACATATTCAAAAATATAGATACGATTTTTTTGATTGAGAGCAAAAAAATATTAAATGTATCAAAATAGGAAAGTGAAAGGAAATAGTGAATGTGTCAAAGAGGCAACAACCCATCCAGCTTTCAAAAATACAGCACAGGACAATTCAACAGTCTTCAATGAACATGGATATATGTACAAACCCATATACTGGGGAAATTGGTCAAAGATAGCAAAGGATTTGTAAAAGCATGAATATGCATCCAACAAAATTAAACTCCTGTTTCATATCAAAATATAAGGGTCTGTGATTTATTTTTGCTGAGAAAAAATTGACAAAAATTGTTTCCCTGTCCTGTGCTTTTATACTGAGTTTCATGTGAAAACTATGTCTGTCATAAAAAAATTCTGGTACCTTTGATAACTCTATAAAACAAACCTGCATAATATGTCACCTCAATGGGTGACGAATATGATACATTCTCTCTAACTATAACTTCCTTTGTATATTGGTGATCAGGTGGGTACAAGGCATTCCCGCAGAAGAAGACTAGCTCTTCCTTGACACGCTCAAAAGCTTGTCTCTTTTTTAAATTGTGTTCAAGGCGAGTGCCTTGCAAGAAGCAAGTTCTGTTTTCCCTCAGACGTAGGCCTGATTTTCGGGATCAATGTTTTTTTCATTATTTGTCTTTTGTTTATTGATTGCCATTCTGTATTCTGTTAGTGTTGCATTCCGCATTCTTTTTGTAATCTAGTAATTTTGTTACGAACTTGATCACGAGTTAAAAAAACAAACAGCAGCCACAGACTGAACTATGTGAAATCCATTTTTGCTCTATCATGCACATTGGTCTTTTGATGTTGTCCCTAAAAACTTAAGTTAAATTATTAAAACAAAACTTGCATTTTCAGATTAAGAAAGGGTCTTGGAAACACCTATTTAAAGATTATTATTTGCATCATTTGTTCTATAGCTTCTTGTGCCTTCAGGGGTTCCAAAACCCTTCAAAAACATTTTTGCCTCGCTTCGCTCGGCCATTACTTTTAAAGAAGCTAGTTCTAACCAAATTTTAATACAAAATAGGTATGCAATACATGTACATGCAGTTGGGAATATAAAAGATTAATTTCTGCAGAGGATGATGATTAATTCTGATTAAATGGTACACAATGACTCGACTATATATGTATTATTAATAATAAACAAATCATTTAAAAAAAAATGTTTTCGAATATCATAAATATAGTTTAAAAATGAATAATCAGTCCCTTGCTTCAATGAAAATGAAAAATCTTGCTTCAATAGTGCAGAAAATGAATAATCTGTCCTCTTAGTTGACAAAAAATAAATTACCGATCAAAAACAAATCCTCCTGCAACTCCCCCCCAGAGAATATCAAATGGTCGTCCCCTTATAAAGATTATGGCGTGTTATTTTATTTGACAGTAAAAATAGCTCAGAGCTACGTTCAATTTTTTATAAGTATGGAACGCAATTTGCACCTTCTTAAGCTTTAGATTTAACCATTTTACGAACATACAAAGCTATGAACTGTTTATTGTACTATTCTTACATTGTGTTATTAACAGCATTATTTTGATTGTTAAGTAGCAATTTTCTTGTTCTTATAATAACCTTGTCATTTTTGTTCATTTCATGTTTTCACTCTTCTCTCCGAGTTGTCTTTTGCGTCAATAAAGATTAAAGCAACTATCGACTTAGAGTTTAACATTACAGTAAAAAATGTGCGATTATGGATAGCGTTTAACGTAACAGTAAAAAATGTGCGATTATGGATAGCGTTTAACATTACAGTAAAAAATGTGCGATTATGGATAAAGAAAATCAGGATGACAAATGGGTCTTAGATTGATTGATTGTTGGTTGCTTAACGTCCAGTGGCAAATATTTCATGCATATTCAGACGAGAACAAGTTCACAATAAATACAATAGGTAGGTTGTTGTAATAGAGGCCATGTAGGATGATGGTCGGGGAAATTTGGACTGCCACTGGAAAATGAGGGTATATTGGATAGGGACAGAAATTTTGCCTTGCAACAGGCCACCTACGGACCCCTCAAAGAGTTGCTGCAAGGGTTCTTAGCGTGGCACTCTCTTTACACGAGGCATCGAATTTAACACGTCCCCTTCTGACGAACGTGACTGCGAACTTGATACATCCCGCACCGCCAAACGGACGCCCCACTTTAGCAAGCGTTTTATTGCCGGTCGGGAGAAGACCAAGTGACCATATTTCTATACCCCAGTCACCCTTGGGGTCAAATGGGTCTTAGAAAAGAAACAATTAGAAAACTCGTATACGGCATGTACGGCAGTTAACAGAACGGGATAAAGAACAATGCGAGTTAAATGTTTATAACTACACCAAATATTTACGAAGAATTAGTTTAACGATTGATGAACAAATTCACTCATTTGTAAATCAAGAAGATAACAAGGTAACTACAGAAAGTACAATAAGACTAAAAAATGATTTGGAACAAAATAACAAAAACTATCAAACAATATCCAGAGAATTCTTGGAATATTGAGACCGGTCAAGGTGTCGAGAAAGCATTCAGGAAATATCAGCTCACAAATTAGTCTCAAAAACATTTTCCGAGAAGGTACAATATGCAAAAAGTCGGTCGGGATTGGAGAACGAACAATATTTTACGTTAGGCCTTATCCCAAATGGCCTCTATTTGGACAAGACCCTCTCTTGTATTTATTAACATGTTCTCGTCCTGAATTTGCATGAAATATTTGCCACTGGACGTTAAGCAACCACCAACAATCAATCAATCAATTTAAAGTAGACAAAACACGCGTCGTTTCGTCACAGATTAAAAGCCTGTTACCTATGAAACTGAATATTTTTTCGTCGTTTACCAATAAACATTTGCGTACTACCAACGACACAATTATTTAATATTTACCTGCGTGATTTTGACACATTCATTGTATCCGACACTTTCCAAGCAGAATATTTGATCCAGCCTTATGAAGTCAGAGTTTAGTAGATGTTTAAATTGCAACGATTTTGGTCGGGTTGCGCTTATCCAGAGAGCGCAGGATGTGTCGGTGTCAAGGTCAATCAGATAACAATAAGGTATTTTTGTCATTGGTAGTACGCTAAAATTAAATCGAAAACCGACGGATATTTTACCTGCTTGCAGGTGCACGTTTAGTGCCATTTCTTAGCATGAGCACGAGAGTGCTGCATGTCATATATCAGTATACCCACACATTTATTGCAGTCATCAGCAACAAAAAACTGTTTACTTGTAAAATTAATCTGCTTGAATACTAGCAACGACAAAATTAAAAATTAACTTCCTGAGGGCCAAAATATTATGAACATTTTAAAAGCACCCAAAGGTAGAGGTAACAGTGTATAACCTTACACATTGATACGTGGCGTCCTTCCACGCTTGAAGTCGGGACCTTTTAGAGGACAAAAGTCCTACCTATACCACGCCAAGTATATGAGTATTCTTCATGGTACAATTTCTGTCAAGGTGGAAACCTAATAAGAGTCTTCAGTCTTACTATACATGTTAAAGATCATGATAAATAGGAGAGAACAACATTTACTATGCTGACAAATTATAGGAGAGAAATATTTTTCTACATTAATTTTTGACGTCTATTGTTCATCAAACATTTAATTTCTAAAGAATTCTTGTGCAGTGACTACAAATTAAGTGGGGTGAGCGTAAATATTTAGCAATCGGGTCAAGGGGGATTTATTGGTACAAATTTTAAATCAAATTTACTAGTATTTTGGAGGAAAAAAACCTAACTGATTTCTAAAATCTTCTCTATTGTTGTGAAAGAGGCATGTTCTGAGTTTTTGTTGGATCATAATAATTGATCAATAATGTATATCAATATAAATTAATTTAAAAACTATGTTATAAACTGTTATATTTTTTAAATGTCATTAACTGTTATGTTTTAAAAATGGCATATACTAGTACTGTTGTATTTTTAAAAAGTAATAAACTGTTATATTTTGAATTATTTGTTCATATGTGTTTGTAATCAAATATATACATGTTTCAACAATTTTAAAATATCCGTATATAAATTTAAGTCATGGCCATCGTCATTATACATCACCCTCTCTGTATGATGTCTCTATTAATGACTTGCTGCCATGCATACAAAAACCGTTAGGTATTCATCACATTCGCACGAAACTTTATTCATTACCCCTTTCAAAACTTCATTCTCTGTTCAATTTATGTTTGGAATCCACTGTAACAAACCCTCATTCAAACCAATACAAACTACAAGCTATAATTTCGGATATTGCTAGTCACAGACTTTTCAAGCCAGTTCGCATTGGAAAAGATGAAAAAGAGAAAAGATCTTTTCTAAATCTTTCCTTTGCCAACAAAGGTCTCGATGGCGTCAACCTAGGCAATATCCTTCATCATAAATTAGTTCAATCGAAAATACCTCCTTATTTCAAAGACCAGTCTGTACCAATAATTTCTTATACCTATACCAAACCTATTGCAACTAAAATTTTCAATTACAAACGCGTTTTGCAGGATCTCGATATTGACGACTTCAAGTCTAAACCTCCTATTTGCACTTGTGCTAGTTCCCAATTCACATATAATCCTGCTGGCCACGTTATTACCGGTGACCTTAACATTGTTAATAACACTTCTCTACGAAACGTGTTATCGAAAGGTCCGAAATATCGTGAGCCTAAATCCATCAATTGGAAACACAACTTTAAAATTTTGATGGATTCAGTCGAGGATTATGCCAGGCAATGGGCTAAGCGCGAGAAGGAAGACGTAGACACTCTATCCGAATGGATAAAGGCAGTGAGGTCGTTAATACAAATCAGAATTAAGAAACTAAATGGGTCCATCAATGCCCATGCTACGTCAATCTTCAAAGATCCAAATGTTGCTAAACACCTATCTGACCTCCATAATGAATATGTTGTTGTCCCCGCAGACAAAGCCCCAAATAACATCGTTTTTATCTGTAAAAGTCATTACATTAATTGCTTGATAAACGAATTAGGTATAGACAATTCACTTGGAAACCCAACATATACCCTCACGACACTTACCAAAGAGGAAATCCTGGATAATCATAGGTCTGTTCTTTGTTCCTTTGGTATTTCAACCAAAGATGAAGAACTGGATCTTACATCACTGTATTGGATACCTAAACTACATAAGTGTCCTTACAAACAACGGTATATTGCTGGGTCTTCCAAGTGCTCCACGAAACCCCTTTCTAAATTATTAACATCCATTTTATCAGCAATCAAAGACGGGCTTCAAAGTTATTGTGAAACTGCCTATTCTAGAGTTGGCGTGAATCAGATGTGGATACTTAAAAATTCCAAAGATCTTTTAGAGTACATACAATCTAACTCTCTTTCATCTTGTAACAGTATTAAAACATTTGACTTTTCTACTATTTACACAAGTAACCCACATTCCAAACTAAAAGACAAATTAAAAGAGTTGGTATTACTTTGCTTCATAAAAAAGAATGGCCAACGTAGATACAAGTATCTTGTCTTAGGGAGGGACAAATCATACTTTGTAAAGAACCATTCTGATTCAAACAAAAAATTCTCTGAAACCGATATTATCAAGATGCTTGATTTCTTGATTGACAACATATTTGTTACGTTCGGAGGACGTGTTTTTCAACAGACTGTCGGCATCCCAATGGGAACAAACTGTGCCCCTCTACTTGCTGACTTGTTTCTTTATTATTATGAGGCTGACTTCATGCGGGAACTTCTTAGGAAGAAAGATAAGAAGTTAGCAATATCCTTTAACTCTACTTTCCGCTATATAGATGACGTTCTTTCACTAATTGGTGACTATGTGGATCTCATCTATCCCATCGAATTGGAGATAAAGGATACTACAGATACAGTTAAGTCGGCTTCATATCTTGACTTACATCTAGAAATTGACAATGAGGGTCGGTTGAAGACAAAACTTTACGACAAAAGAGATGATTTCAGCTTTTCAATTGTGAACTTTCCATTTCTTAGTAGCAACATTCCAGCAGCACCTGCATACGGGGTATACATCTCCCAATTGATACGATATTCCCGTGCTTGCATTTCCTATCATGATTTTCTTGATAGAGGGTTACTGCTCACAAGGAAGCTATTAAACCAGGAGTTACAAATGGTGAAGTTGAAATCATCCCTTCGTAAATTTTACGGACGCCATCACGAGTTGGTTGACCGTTATGGAATAACTGTTTCACAAATGATATCGGATATGTTCCTTACGTCGTAACTACAACCCCCTTCCATTTCATGAATTTGACCTACCGAATTAGACTATTTACCGGATTTATAATCACATAAGCAACACGACGGGTGCCGCATGTGGAGCAGGATCTGCTTACCCTTCCGGAGCACCTGAGATCACCCCTAGTTTTTGGTGGGGTTCGTGTTGTTTATTCTTTAGTTTTCTATGTTGTGTCATGTGTACTATTGTTTTTCTGTTTGTCTTTTTCATTTTTAGCCATGGCGTTGTCCGTTTGTTTTAGATTTACGAGATTGACTGTCCCTTTGGTGTCTTTCGTCCCTCTTTTACAAATATTCATTGTTGATGCTATGTTTCTATTTTTATGTATATAAGAATTTATTGTTGAAGATAGCACTTCATTCATGCCATTGGTGCTAGGGAACGAACAAATTGATTCAGAGGAATGGATGTTACAATTTCAAACATGTTTCAACCAGATTTTTTAAAGGTAATATAACATTATCAGCCAAAAGGACAATCATCAAACATAATCCACCAACGAAAAATATAACAACAAACCTGCTTCATATCAAACTTTCGACGACAGTACTTGAGGAAATCCACCAAGTTTCACTCAACAAGATCATGCTAAAAAAATGTAATGGAAAATGACAGACAAAATCACAACTAAATGTACTGTCTGTTCCATGAAATGAGGAATGAATCTTAAAAGGTAGTTTCAATTTGCAAAATAAATGTCGTTGAACAAAACAGACCCCTTTAGATACAGAAACAAAACCGACCCTTTTAGATACAGAGTTGAAAGCATTTCTTATTGCTATAGATAAAGAAGACCTCATAAATCAAACAGATGATTTTGAAGACTTTATGCTGACCTTCACAAAAATGGTACTGACACATGCTAATAACATAGTAACTAGTATCTGCATCCAGGCTAATTTTACAATATACAATACTGGAGAAATCATATAACTTTGTCCTTCAAGGGCAAGGTACGATAAGCATCAGAGTACGGGCTTCTAATTTTGTTTAAATTAAAAAAAAAATGCCATTAATCATAATACAATAGTTTTATAGTTGAAAACCTATATTTTTATAAACATCAATAGATTTTTCAACTTCCGTTGATATTATTCATGCTATGTTGTTGTAAACACAAAATAAGAAAAAAATGGTCCCCTCAAATCAAACTTTTCGACCAGCCTAGATGTAACCTTCTACTATCCTTTAAAAGTAAGTTTTCTAGCTGCTCTGACTTGATTAATGTCTTATCTTTCGTTCATATTTTTGTGTGGATCGCTTCTAAAATTATATGTCTTACAGTGTCTCCAGTTTAAATTGTAGGACAAATTTCAATCAAAGCTAACTGGCAAGCAAAAAGTCAACAGCCATGTACAGGTTTTTTAGCAACTTTTAAAGGAGAACCTACGGACTGTGCTAAAACAAATTGGTGCCACACTAGACAAGTATAATTGATGACGACATATTATTTGTCATCTTAAATGCATTTGTTTTGCAAAAAGACCACAGGGCACAGACTCTCCATATAGCCGAAGACGAGGAAGAGGTCCAGAACCCCACACCACCAAAGAAGCTAAAAATTAGCGAAGTTGCACGACAAGCTTATGAAGAGTATACGAAAAGCATAGAAAGGAGCAAAACGTTAGAAGCCAAATTAGACAAGTGTATGGACAAGCATTTGAACAGTGATTAAATTAATTTACTTTCAATTGTTTCCTGAAAGAAAAAAGAAAAAAAAAGAGCTGTATCATTTGTTTTGAATTATTGGTCTTTAAACTGATCAGCTTTAGTCACCTCATGTGACCCTATGATGAGATGTTTGACAAAATGTTTGTTAGATCGGATACTGTACAAAATGTTGCTCTAAAGTAATTTTTTATATTATTGGCCATTACACCAACAACGAGTCGAGTATTTTTTTTTAGCCAATCTAGGTTAATTTCACCTAATAGAGATTTTCATGTATCAAGAGAACTTAACTCAAGTCCTACTTGTAGGCCTGATCAATCATCGGTGGCAACACCAAATAGAGATGTCTCAAAAAGACGGGACTCAACATATAGGCCTGTTCCGGTCTACTAGTGGTCGGTCCAGACAAGATTCCTCATGTAGTAAGTGTTCTATGGCATTTTTATGATGTATGTATCATTCATTTATTTAATGATGAGCACTTTTAACTCTTTTAAATAGAAAATTGTTTTATAATCAAGTAAAATGTTACAAGCTTGTGAATGCAATAAATTAGTACTCACATTTTCAAAAATAAAAATCACAATTTGGTCTGAAATCTTGTAAAGTGTATGTTATATTTATTGATTTTCTGTAAATAAGGTATACAAAATTTTATCATGTTTTTAATAACTCCTTATAAATGTGTTATACATGTTATAGGTGAACATAATTGCAGGCAATAATTTCTGATTATCCAAAACATCATTACCAGTATGTCTGTCCCAAGAATTTGTGAAGATGACATTAAACTTTCAGTTGATAATATGTTAAGTTAACAGGTACAACGAAGACATGTAGTTTTTATTTCACCCAGTGTTTTTAAGTATGAAATAAAAAAAAAAAAAGTATGCACATCATACCAGGACAATTGTAGAACTTACTTTCATCATATAAATAGGCTATTTGATATTTTGTCCAGCTCAGCGGCTGAATTCTCTAAGATTTTTTTATTAATTTGTCTTGTCATTATAGAAAACTAAAGAATAAACAACACGAACCCCACCAAAAAGTAGGGGTGATCTCAAGTGCTCCGGAAGGGTAAGCAGATCCTGCGCCACATGTGACTCCGTCGTGTTGCTGATGTGATTACAAATCCGGTAAATAATCTTAATTCGGTAGGTCACATTCATGAAAGGGAAGGGGATTGTATTGAAGACGTAAGGAACATATCCGATATCATTTGTGAAACGGTTATTCCATAACGGTCAACCAACTCGCGATGGCGTCCGTAAAATTTAAGAAGGGATGATTTCAACTTCACCATTTGGAACTCTTGGTTTTATAGCTTCCGTGTGAGCAGTAACCCTCTATCAAGAAAATCATGATAGAAAATGCAAGCACGGGAATATCGTATCAATTGGGAGATATATACCCCGTATGCAGGTGCCGCTGGAATGTTGCTACTTAGAAATGGAAAGATCTGTTAAAGTTTTGTTTTCAACCTACCCTCATTGTCAATTTCTCTTAAAGTTTTGTTTTAAACCTACCCTCATTGTCAATTTCTCGTAAAGTTTTGTTTTCAACCTACCCTCATTGTCAATTTCTAGATGCAAGTCAAGATATGAAGCCGACTTAACTGTATCTGTAGTTTCCATTATCTCCAATTCGATGGGATAGATACGTTCCACATAGTCACCAGATGTTACCTTCAGTTCCAAGAGAAAAAAAAGTGGCAGATGACAGAACCAAACTTACAGATGACATAAACAGTTTGACAACTAGTAAAAAGCCTGTTGCCCCTTATTTTGTGTTATTTTTTTTCAGAATGCTTTAGTTCTTACAAAAGGCTTGTTGCCATCAAATTTCACACAGAAATGTGCCACAATCATATCATGAGAGAGTATGTGACGGCTCAAATAATAGAGAATGCCCAGAAGCCTGGACAACAGAAGACCAATCGCGACACGATGGATTGTAAAAAGCCGCAGAAGGACATATGTGATGTTTGTGGTCGTTGGTCACATTTTACATGTGCCAATGTACCATTACTTTACTTTACTTTTTTTTTTATTTATTTACAAATTATGGAGGAGTACAAAGGAGATATTTCCCTTTGGGTGAGCTCTGCAACAATAGGGGTTATAGGTCCAATTACTGATGTAAAGTCATCCGAATGGAGATGATGGAAACAATTAGGAAACCATTCATGGATAGAAGTAAGTTTTAACATTGAATACATGTACAAGTTTATAACAATAAACAATGAAATACCTATGAAAAAGCTCCATTTAATCTCTTTTGTTAGTACAAGTTAATGAAAGATTGAAAACATACGATGACCATGTGTATCACAAATGTTAGATGTTACAGAGAAAGGATATTTATTCAGATAATATATATACAGTTGATATGAATGATGGACTTGGATTCCTAATATATGGAAAATATGACGCCATGCCATCTGAAATCTATAAATGATTTTGTTTTAACTGTGATGCTAAAGTTACTCTTTTTCCCAGACTCCAAAATAGGGCATAGATTTTGATAAAGCAAAATAACTGCCATTAATTTATGATTTGTATTTATGGCTTTTTTGGTGTCATAATTGCCATAGATTTAAAATTGAAGGGTTGTTGTTGGACATCCGATATCATTGTATTCTTTAATTGACTTGTGAATTTTGTTTCCAGTCTTTTCCAATTGCCTGCAAAGTCTGATGGCAATACTTTGCCCCCTGAAATAACAAAACAAGTACACGAGTATATAAGAAGCAAAAAATAATAAATAAATTAATTAAAAACATGAAATAAAAAGGGGATATTTATAATTATTATACCTAACATATAATACAATCAAGTCTATTGGATAACACATTATCACGTGATATGGAATAATTCATGTGATTTTTAACCGGATTTTTAACCAAAGCTTTTAGAATTTTAATATGTTGTTACTGACAACTAAATGAAGTTCAAGTTCAATAATGGCGATTTTTACTTTTACAATTCAGGAGTTATGGTTCTTGAAAGATTGAAAAATGGAGTTTCCAGTCGTGTCCGTGCATTTATGCATGAACTATTCTACCAAAGCTTCCCAAATTTTGATATGTTGTTACTGATGACAAAATGAAGGTCAAGTTCAATAATGACGATTTTGACTTTTACTGTTCAGGAGTTATGATTTTTGAAAGATCGTAAAATGGCGTTTACATTCAAGTTGTTGTATTTACTCATGATTCACCATTCAATCTAAGCTTTTCAAATTTTCAATGACAATGGACGTCATACTACCCTCCGAATTATAAACAAGAAACAGAATTTAAAATCAAATAAAACCAACAAAGGCCAGGCCTTGCGGTCATAAAACTTTCGAGCACGAGTTTTGTACTCAGACTCGAGAATCAACCAATCAAAATGCTGGATTTCATAATTTGAGCATGATCTGTGTGCTCCAAGCACTGAGCAAAGTTTTATGACTTTAACCCAAAAGGCTCCTGACTTGGGACAGGCGCAAACTTGCGGCGGGGTTAATCATGTTTATGAGATCTCAATCCTCGCCCTATTGACATTTTGACACTACAAAAGTAATTAATTCCACTATTTTCAAAGGCTTTATTATCAACTATCATTTTGCAAATGAAGGCCAAGTTGAACATAGTCGTCACATTTTTCTCCAGAACCACATTACAAGGATTTCTGAGATCTGAGCATTGATTGGCATTAGGTAAAATTTACAACATATAGTTTGAAAGTCATATTATAGTGCAATTATAATTGTTTACTACAAAACATAATTTTTTTTAAATTTTTTTTTTATTAAGAAGCATGTGTTTGATAACTGGAAAGATGGTGGAATATCCAATAGATGAATGTAAATTGATAGATCTGACAATAATTGATAACATTTCATTCATGAAAAGAATTAATGGAGATTACATAAACTGCCCTCAACAGGTAATTAGCAGTCCCTATTTTAATTATTTGATATTATAATAAAAGGCTGTAAGAGAGTTGCTGCCTTATTATTTCTATGTTGGGGCTTGAAAATATTATTATAATATGAAAACACCCATTATGGTAATTTAAAAAAAAAATTACGATTATAGGAAAGAGATTTAATGCTAAAGGTTTCGCCATATAAAATAAATAATCTTCCAGTTGTTATAGTACCAAACAATATATTTATTGATGACACACCTGCCAACAAGTCCAGAAGATGCATTCAATCACAATTAGCAGGAGTACCACTAAAAGATAAGCAAAGAAATATGAATGTTATGGTACTAGGTACCTCTGACCAGGTTGCTATTCTGGATATCGCTAAACCTATTTGTGAAGATGTCCTGTGTCTAAAGAGGTATAGAATTTCCAACATCTGGTTTGTATCTAAATGCTATCTAGGTTACCAGATAAATATCAATATATTATTATAGTGATCATGTAAGGCAAACAATATCAATGGACAATAAAGGTAAAACACTTCTTGATAGCAATGTGGAAACAAATCATAATTTGTTATCTAAGAGGCATCACATATCAAACCTAGTTCGAGACTTAAAAGATATCTTGATGATGAACTGCCAGTATATGCAGTACTAAAGGATGCATCCTTTTCACCATTATTTGGTTCGGACGAGGCAAACTTATTTCAGCAAAAAAATAAAACAATTCAACACAGAAATGAGAAGATCATACAGGGAATTCATAACAACTAAATCAAAGATATATGTAGATAGTGCCACAGAAGAAATACACAAAATTTGGCAAGTAACAACAAAAGAGATACAAAGCCGACAGTTCCAGGACATTAGGAAAACTTATATTGATCATAAGCTCACTTATTCATGATATGGGATCAATATTTCTGACCCGACACTACGTACTTTTGTTGCTTAATTCTTAATATTAATATGCAATGTTTCAGGTTCTTTCGGTAGTATACCCAGGTAAACCCTCATCAGAAGCCGACATTCGGTATTCATTTCGTATATAGTATCATAGATAGATGTGTGTCTGTTTCATAACAGTTTTTTCTTATTAGCTCACCTGGCCTAAAAGGTTTTGCCAAAATAGAGCAAGAAAACTAAAAGCTGCTTAGTTAAGGTTGTTTGCTCAACACCGCCACAATATCAGATCTGTGGTTATGGCATTTCCCAGCAATTGCTGCACCAACCCCAAGTTACAATACCTACTGTAGGTTCTGGCTTTGGTGGCGTTTCACTTGCAATAATCTGTCACCACGAGAGAGTGTCACCAAAACCTTTTTTAGCCGCAGCCTCGTTCAGTCCACACGTCTTGCGTATCATTTTAATCATATGATTAAGCGGTTGGCCAAGGTCAACCTCTACCTGTTGCCTTTCTTTCCCTAACGGCGCTTCACTACTATCATTACTATTATAAAAATAAATAAGGCATTCAACAATGACAATCTGTTTTGAATTTTCCGCCATTTCAACTTATTTATACTGTTATTTTAGTACTAGTAGACTATAGATGAAGAGAGCAATAAATATCCAAGGAACCAGTTCATTAATACATAATTTAAAACAATATCCGGGCAGACTTTGAATTAGTTCCGGTTTACTTTTTAATCAAATGCAGGACAAGCACGAGAAATTAAGAGTGCTGACACGAAACACGGAAAATAAATAAGGGGAAACAAGAAGCACGCATGTCGTCCCAAACACGAGAAATAAAACTTCAAAACACGAAAACACGTGAAATAAAAAGGCCGAAAACGTTGCACGAAAATAACCCTTACCACCCTCTTTTAACATTTTCTATGCTCAGTGGACCATGAAATTTGGATAAAAATGTAATTTGGCACTTTACTTCTAATCAGTATATTTATGTAAAGAACAAAAGCATATTCCTTCTTAAATAAGAGATATAAAGTTAGACTTGTTTGTGAAAATACAAGTTTGGAAGTCACAGCCTAATCCTAACAAAGCTTCTTTATATATTACCTTTTGCTTTGTAAAAGCATACAGATGTGGCTGGTCCTTTTTAAAAATGCCGTTATTGGTCGAGTTGCACAACTTCTCCCTTAAAGTTACCCAAGTAATTGTCCATACTATTCAATCTGCAGTTCTTTCCATTTGGGAAAGAGATTTGTTTCATTTCTGTCTAAACCTGTATGGGGTTATAACATTTGTTCATGCGTACTGGCCTGGGTCCAGTATTCTCATGTTTTGTCGTGGATATTTGCAGCCAATATATTTTTTATTGAAAAGACATAGTGCTGCCAACCAACAATAACGGTTTTAAAAAAGTAAATCTTGATGGGAAGGTATCTGTTTTTCAGTTTGGTTTTGGTCCCTTCAAATGGGCATTGCTCAGCAGAAATCTGCTAATGTCATAATTTTCTGTATGGTTTTTTATCCGACAAGTATTACAAAATACCACTCACTCTCCTTAAACTGTAACCGCCAAAATGCTTTGTTTATCTTCCGTCCGAACCCTAAATGAAAGTAGCAAAACTTCTATGTACCGGAAGTAGTCCAAACTCCGAACTCCCTTATTACACATTTTTGTGAGATATGAGTAATATCGTCACTATCATCTTCAACATAATGTGTTTTAGTCGGACGCTGCTTAGGGTAGACTTTCCCTTCCTGTGTTTGTTGCTTTAAATTCGGTTTTTCTTCAGCATTTCGCTTCCTTTTATTTCGGCATTTTTTCGCTAAATGTCCCTTCTTATCGCACACATAACACTTTGAGTCTTCCCATTCATTATCCGTTGCACGAGATTCTCCACATCGATAAATAAACTCGTTTATCCTCATCTCCATACATAATGTCAACCATTGGTTAAAATTAAAACATCAACATTATGTTGAAACCATTTAGTCTTATTTTCAGAAATATGCCAAACTACAGATTATTATTGATTACTATAGATTTAATGATCATGTCTAAAATAATATTTTTTGTTATAAGTTTATGCTAAAATACGAGAGCATAATATGGTTATAAATTTACCAACCATTGTTCCACGGACTCCTCAGCTTTGAAGTTTGATATGCCAGATGATGTCAGCTTCACTGTTAAAAGACTGTTTAAAGTCTTTGTTGTCATGCTTGACCTTCATGTGGTTTTGATCAGCTTCATTTGACTGAATGATGTTTCACATAACACACTTGTTGGGGTTAGTCATAGCTGACTAATGGTGTCACCAACAGTGTGACACTGCTGAATAATGGTGTCGCGACTGACGATGTGTCACCAACTGATAGTGTCTGTCTCACTGTTGAATAATGATGTGTCATCAACTGATGGTGTGAAACTGTTTACTATTGGTGTGTCACTAACTTCTGGTATATTACTGACCAAGGATGTGTCACCAATTTAGCCATCAAACGCTCAACAGAAATGTTATTCGATGGAATATCTGGTCTATAAAATAGTTAAATTCCATATTTCTATTAAAACAAGCTCTGGATTTGCAATACATATCTCTTAATATTCCACCAATCTGTTGTAAATGTTACCCATTCCTAAGGCTGTTTCTATTTCACCACCAACATTCCTATTCTTATTTCTACTTTCATTCAGCGCTACTAACCTTCCTAACATGTACTACAACTGTTCGCTTACATTTTAAGGTAAGGTTGATGAAATTTCCACATCTGTGAGGTTTGATTTTGGTGGTGTTTCCTTGTCTGATATATATATGGTGATAACTGGTGAATTGGATATTGATGTGTCACTGTCTGATAATGTACCATAGCTGCCTAATGGTTTGTCACTGACTGATACTGATGTGTTACCAACATACGGTGTGACACTGCTGATTTAATTTTAGTAATTGACATTTTAAGGGGAGGAAACGCGGACATTTTCTGAAGGAATTTCCACACGTTTTTTTTTGTATTTTATCTGATAAAAACTAACGGCGAAACAATTTTCTGTTAATATTTTTGATATCTGGTGACAGATTCCTCAAGAATATAAGAGAACATTAAGCCAAGTTTTGGTAAAGTAAGTTCCAATTCATTTTATTTGAACATAAATACAACCTGAAGTACAATTTGTAGATTAACTTGACTGTAGTTTATATTTATACTACATGTTACTTACTCTGCAAAATCTACTCCCTCTATTGTTATCCCATCTACTTGAAGGTCTTCTTGTAATTTCTAAAATTAATAAACATGAATAAGATGAATTGAATGTTATACCTAACGAAAAGAGGTATTTAACAACAAAGATTCGTTAAGTAAAAAAAACAAAATTGAGCATGCATACACTTAATTTTTGTTTTATTTTTTCATTTAAAAAGATCTTAATTGGAATTTTAAAATATTTTACAATCAAATGTTGCAAAGAGGGCGATACATTTCCAGTAGGTGATGATTTTGAATGCGAATATATAGTATGCAGAGAGTACATGGACATTATACGACTAACATCAGCGCGTATTTAATATTACACCAGCCTGTTGACTATATACTATATCCATTGGAACCTTACTTTTGTCAAAAGTATTTTAAAGTTCATGTTAAATACGTACCTTTGTGTAGGTGTCCAGAGTGGCATTGAATTGAACCACCCTCTGCCACAGTTCCACCACCATTGAACTGACGGGATACGTTGTAAACCGTTTCATGATGGTGACCACATCTTCCTGGTAACCGGCCCAGAGTTTGACTTTAAAATTCTGACCGGCAACCCTTTTTTCGTCGGCCATGGTTAAAATTTGCATCAATGTTTGATCCGTCGTTGTTCTTGGAGCAGTCTGAAAGTATATCAATATCCGACATTAGATTATTTTATGTTAAATAACTTACGATTCTGTTCAGGTTGGCCCTAAACCAGATTGAATCACATATTGTTATGCGTTTACTTTTCTACATTGGCTAGACATATAGGGGGAGGTTTGAGATCTCATAAACATGTTTAACCCCGACGCAATTTCGTTTTTAATTTTCATTTTTAGGATGACGTTCTATGTATTAATTATAGGCAACACAAGCTCTTCAACTTTGTACTTTTTTGGCCTTTTAGACTTTTTTTTGGATTCGAGCGTCACTGGAGGTTATAGTTATAAATTTACTGTTATTAAACAAAATTTAGATTTTTAGAAATACTAAGGCTCTTCTACATCAGGCATATATTACCTGGACTGTATTTGGCAACACTTTTAGGAACTTTGGTCCTCAAAGCTCTTCAACTTCGTACTTTTTGGCCGTTTTAATTTTTTTGGATTCGAGCGTCACTGGTGAGTCATTTGTAGACGAAACGCGCGTCAGGCGTACATGTATATACAAATTTTAGTCCTGGTATCTATGATGAGTTAAATTGTTCCGTTTAAAATTGTTACATGATGCTGGATGCTGTTCACATATTTTGACTATTGCATTTATTGTGTCTTAGCAGTTGGCACATCGTTGTAAATATAACAAAATTTGATAAGACTGTCAGGTTAATTTGTGTTTATGTTGCATTGCTATCTGATTGACGAATTCCCGTCATTTTATTTATATTTTATATTTTTTAGGGAGCATCCAGTTTCACTTTTTCATTTAAAATATATTTTCGTGTTGGTATTAGTTATGACTCTTGTGATGTTTTCTTACCTCTCTGACTCAGATACGCACAGGTGTTGAGTTTAATGATGCGGCGACAGCTTCCTATAAATTGACGTTTTTTTTCAATCAATACTTTTTTCCTTGAGTTAGTGTATTAAATTTTGCAGTATTTAAAGGGAGCTGAATACCTTAACCATTTAAATGCATGCAGAATTTAATCCAGACTACGAATGAAGAGACGATTGCGCCATGGGACAGTCTGGTATGCAAATAAGTTGTGCAATGAATGTTCTCTCTTATCATTATCTGTTAAGTTGTTAACCATTTACTCAACCAGGCAATTGTTACACTGAAGACATTTAAATTTTTGAAGAATGAATTACTAAAAGATTGCTTGCCTGTATCTGATGATATAGTAGTCACTTGTTGTGCTATTTGCGAACCTGCTTGATCCCCTATGTTGTATGTAATTTATTTTAACTGCTAAAGTCCATTGTCATAATTATATATTTGCAAACTTGATATATCCTTTTCAAAACTTTGAAGTTTACTAAAAAAAAATCATAACATTTCTCTCAGTGTGAAACTGTATTTACTTGTTGAGGATGTGCCAGAAATACCAAATGTTCAGTTCTAGTTTGTTCATAATTTAAATAATTTAAGACAGAATCAAGTTTTTAATATTTTTGGTAGTTAGGACCACACATTCATTCATTAAAGGTATACAAATCTACAACATTTTGTAAACAATCGTTGCCTACCCATGAATCAGAATCAGAATTTGCACGTGTTTTACCTGTACAGGTACACATTATGTTATTACAATGGCTGAATTTGATAATGCAAATATATTGCTTTTGCAAAATGTTTAGAATAATGTTACGAGGTTGATTGCTATGATTTTCATCACCTCTTGGTTGCTTTAAAAATTAAAGATGTTAAATTTAATAGGAAAACTAGAGGTATTTTGAATACATCCTCTTCTTAAAACAGTTATAAAAGCTAGTAGTTTTAAAAAAGATTATATAAGGCTTAGCAATTGGAAATGAATGATAGAGCAACAAAACCTGTCAATAGTAAAATCTAGTGTTACTTGTATATTTTGTGCAAATTTATATATTTATGCTGATTTACACATGTCACTAAAATAAACATTAAAAACTTACTTACTCGAAATGTATATAACAACTGACAGTACCCATGGGAACCGGCGATTGAACAAACTTTAATATAGTGGCCAAGCCAACAGATTATAAGTAAATATGTTTTACACAAATGGTTTAGATTAAAAAAAAAAACACATATAAAAATCAAATGGTAGCTCCCTTACTCAATGGGTAGCTAAAAATTACAAATTGATTCCAACTCGCAATTCCGAACGAATTACGAAAATAGTCAACATTATAAACGGTGGTCACTAACCAGTAGATTGCAATAATCGTGTTAATATATCTGCCATGACAATTATATTTTTGTACGTCACACAGGTACAATAATAATTTTGTGGTTTATGGTATGGAGAGGTGGAATTGTACTGTTTTTACGTTATAAAGCAGAATTATATATCTTAATCTGTACTGTCTCTATTGGACGATTATACAGGTGTTAACAAAATGCATGGACAAACACATAACATCATTGAACCGCACCGCATCATATCAAAGAAAAGCTAGATAACTAGACAATTTGACCCATAAGATATAAGATGAGGCAAATTTCTCTACATTTGAGGGACCCCAAGGATGACTGGGGTATAGAAATATGGTGACTTGGCAGTAAAACGCTTGCCGAAGTGGGTCGTCCGTTTGACTGTGCGGGATGTATCAAGCTCGTTGTCAGGTCCGGTCAGAAGGGGACGTTAAATCCGATGCGCTCTTTGCACGTTAAGAACCCTTGTAACAACTCTTTTGAGGGGTCCGTAGGTGGCCTGTTCCAAGGCCAAATTGTTGTCCTTTTCCAAGATACCCTCATTTTCCAGTGGCAGTCCAAATTTCCCCGACCATATTTGCCACTGGACGTTAACCTAAAATCAATGATCTTAACTCTTCTAATCCTGCCTATTTATGATATGTGCAAGCATGTTTATCCTAGAATACAGACGTTGCTATACAGGTCAATGCCACAGATTTGCCTGTGTTTCTAATGTAATTGGCCGCCGTCTTTATAATATAAGACTTTCCCGTACCTGCTTGACCCGTCAACAGTAGAATATGACCACTCAAAATCAAATTAAAGGCTTGCTCTTGTTTTTCGTCCATCGTATAAATCTGTTTACATTCAGTAATAGTTCGGAAAGCATCGGTTCACTTTATTAGTTTCATTCGAACTCTTAGAGATGTTCCGAAATAGTCCGGGAACAAATTACGTCTTTAAACAAAAGTCCGGGGAAAAGTAACTTCCCTTGTATTTTACCAGTAAGCTTCCGGGCACGTAAATTTGAAAACATTGGGGAAAAAAAACATTTTTTGTATACGCTCGAAATGGACTAAAAATGTTTCGATCATTACCAATTTGATCAATATAAACGATGTCTGCGATCTGACGTCCTGGAAGGCACGTTTGACAGAGAACTCGTTGGGGAATCTAGATAGGTCAATTTCGTTATTTATAGATAGCAAAAAAAATGGCGTCGAGTTAGTTGCCTTTCTGTTTCTAAGTATGGATAGTAAAATTTGGTATTTTAACTAAGTCGTTGAAATCACTCGAAACTAGGTGAGAAATGCACAGAAGTGATAAGATATGCATTATAAATATTAAAAATTAAATATTTTAATAAAAAAAAAAAGAAAAATGGTGTCGTATAACCAAGCGCCTGTGGTTTAGATAAGCATTTTATTCTACACTAAAATAACAAGCTAACAAACATATTATATATCTCGACAACTGTGGTAGGTAACGGTCTAGGCGGTGCCATATGGTTTTCGTCACAGTTCATTTGATAACAATTCATAGTAACTTTAATAGTTAATATTGTCAGTTTTAATTAGACAAAACATTTCCTCCCTTCTAATTTTCGAATTTCATAGTAAAGTTATAGTATGCAAATGATAAGGTCAAAGATTATAATCAGTTGTATATAAAGTACGTGTGGTAAGAATGAATGAAAGAAAATAATTACTGTCTATTGTCTATTTGTAAATAAAAACGTTATCTACAAAAAACCACTTATATCATACATTTAAAAAATATTTATCCTACAGTGATTGCAATAGAAAAACTTTCGTTTTCTCGCGTACACAATCACGCCTAACATAGGTTGCAAAGGAAATTATTATTACCCTTACGCACTACAACCATTTTACAAATTTGACTTTAATATAATAATCGGCTTTCTGGTTCTCAACGGATATATTCTCTGGATTGGTTCTGACAAAGGTAGTTCACTGTCTTGTTGTTTCAGTTGTAGATATTGTGCCGGTTGCTCCGTTGGTTCATCCGGAATTATCTCTAGTTCAACTGTTTTGTCATTTTAAATTTTTTCTCCCAGTTTATCGTTAAAGTCTGAGTTTTGTATCTGGTCGGCATGACGTTTCCAGATACTGTTGGGCGAAACTTCTACCTGGTAATTTAACGGTCCTTCACGTTTGGTTACAAGTTAACTTGTCAATTTATCTGGTCCAAGGTAATCACGTTCGACTACTGTTCCTTTCTCTAAATTATCGCAAAGTCTCTTTTGTCGGTTTAACTGAATTTTCATCTGCTTTTCTTGAACTTGTCTTTTAATGTCTGGTTTAGTTAAGACCAGTCTGTCTCGTAAATTTCTACTCACAAATAACTTAGCAGGTGTTTCATTCGTTGTAGTATGGGGAGTATTGCGATATACAAACAGAGAATTTGCAATTTTTTTATTCAAATCTGCATTTTCTCCTCGCATTGCCTTCAAGCTGGTTTGAAAGTCTGAACAAAAGGTTCCGCGAGTCCGTTTGTTGCAGGATGGTGAGGTGCGCTCTTTATTTGAGTTATTCCATTCATTTAAGTTAAGTTGTGAAGTTTTGCAGATACGACTTGTGGTCCGTTATCACTTACTATTTGTTCTGGCAATCTTGCTCTCGCAAATATAGTCCTTATAACTCGAATTGTGTGTGTTGAAGTGGTACTTTTTATCGGTTTAACTTCAGGCCATTTAGAGTTCCCATCATTCTGCCTGGCATTCTTCTTAACTGCTTTCTTTTTTACATTTTCTCACAGGGCTTTTACTTGTTTACACGCGAATCCATGTCTTCTTGAGGGTATCGCCTCTGCTTTAGCGTCGATACACGTCTTTTCGGTGCTAACTACCCGTTATAAGTCAGAAATATGACAGTTGTTACCTATTTATTCGATGTTTTTAGCTATTTGGTTGCGAATTTAAATTTGAATTTGACTAGTTATCATATATTAAAGAATCAGAATTTAACAATATAAAAGAATATATACCTTAACTGTGTAGTCTGCGCTTGTAACTTTTACTGTCTGTGTCTATGGTTTGATAGTGGAACTGTTGGGTCATCTTCTGGTATGTCACATATTGACTTATCTGCTATAGAATGGGATGTCGAAAGAACGGTCTACTTCTATTAGAAGGGTCTTCATCAATAATCTGCAATAAAATACAGTATTGAATTACATGCACATGCAAACATTACGGATAGCTAACCTTTTTCATGTTTAGATGTTGTGTGCCTTTTTAACAAATCGCTTCCAAGTCCCCAGTATGTGGAGATATTCATCCCTGTTAGGAAGTTGAAAAATTGATTCAAAGTCTTGTTACAGGATTAGATCGCACATGTGATTGTGCCGGTCGGGAGAAGACCAAGAGATCATATTTCATTTACCTAACCATCCTTAGGGAAACGAGCCAAAAAATAAAAGATAACCTTTTGCTGCTAATGTAGGTTCTTACATCTTCCAGCATGTTTGACAGGTGATCTAAAGTATAGATGTTTTGACAGAGGTGTATAGTTAAATATAACGCATGTTGGATCCCTTCTTGCATCATCCGCTGCCTTTAAACCTTAATCAAATGTTTTCGGTCAAGCTAAATCCTGGAATTTTGCATTTCCTACGGTATCATCGTCACTGGTGGGTGGATACACCAGTGGCATCAATATTATTACTCTGATTTGCTCGTTGCTTTTCTGTGAAAGATGCTACCGCTCTGTCCAAATTTAAAAAAAAATATTGTCTGTACTCTTCACTTAAAGATTCAAAGTTGTTTCTGGATAGTGTTGCATAATTAAAAACATATGTTTGCATGGTAGCAAGTTCCACTACTAGGACAGGCATTTTAAGGGTCTGAAATGAATTTCGTAATACCAAAATATTTCTCCTGACTGACGCTTAACCTAAATATATAATGTATACTGTATTCAATGTTAACACATTTGTAGATGAAAACGTAACTTGTGTGTACCATTGATACGTATTGGTTATGAGTATCTATCACTATAATTATTTCAAGTGACCGCACTGAAGGCTAGAATTCCACATTTTGTGTACTATTGGTGTAATGTCAGATTAAGATATAATTATAATGACATTTTCTAAAGTTTCATGTACACAATGGCAACATCTTTTAACTAGTATTTGGTTTTAATTTGATATCATCGCACTTAAAAAAAAACCATATGAACACATAGGTATAGATAAATTTAAATAATAAATATAATACAGATGATAAAGACTGGGACCGCTGAGTGTGTCAAATAGTCAACAACAACGAAAAAAATGTACAAAACATACTCTAGGCTACCAAGGGATTTTCAACGGACCGAGAGAAATTCTACAACCGGGCCTGATCATACCCTGATATTATTGTATATTAGTATTAAATAAATAATGTACGCCACTCTTCACTACGAAACACATCTTCTCTTTAAATTTATATAGCTATTACTTACAACTGTCATGTGTACATGCTACAGGCTCGTGTCAATAAAAGAGGTCTGCTTTCAAGTTTGAAAATATGTGAATAGGTTGGGAAAACTATCAGAAATATATAGGATAAAAACAAAATCAGTAAAGTTCCCACTACTCCTTTTGTAAACTTTTTTGCTATTTCCGAGTGTGTTTCAATCGAAGAATTGTCTCACTATTGACACTGTGGTATAAAAAGTCGTCATATATACCAGGATTAAAAAAAATTATTTACGACTGAAACAATGATACTTTGTGGTAAGTCCCACGGTCGATCAATTGTAACAACCAAGTATAATTGTCAATCACACAAATCTGTAACCCCGGGGTATTGAAATATGGTCACTTGGTCTTCTCCCGACCGACAGTAAAACGCTTGCCGAAGTGTGGCGTCCGTTTGGCTGTGCGGGATGTATAAGTTCGCAGTCACGTCCGGTCAGAAGGAGGACGTTAAATCTGATGTATCGTGTAAAGAAGTGCCACGCTCTTTGCAATTTAAGAACCCTTGCAACAACTCTTTGAGGGGTTCGTAGGTGGCCTGTTGCAAGGCAAAATTTCTGTCTCTATCCAAGATACCCTCATTTTCCAGTGGCAGTCCAAATTTCACCGACCATCATCCTCTTTTATACTCCCCAAGGGTGACTGGGGTATAGAAATATGGTCACTTGGTCTTCTCCCGACCGGCAGTAAAACGCTTGCCAAAGTGGGGCGTCCGTTTGGCTATGCGGGATGTATCAAATTCGCAGTCACGTCCGGTTAGAAGGGGGACGTTAAATCCGATGCCTCGTGTAAAGAGAGTGCCACACTCTTTGCACGTAAAGAACCCTTGCAACAACTCTTTGAGGGGTCCGTAGGTGGCCTGTTGCAAGGCAAAATTTCTGTCCCTATCCAATATACCCTCCTTTTCCGATGGCAGTCCAAATTTCTCCGACCATCATCCCAGATGGCCTCTATTGTATCAACCTACCTATTGTATTTATTGGGTACTTGTTCTCGCCCTGAATATGCATGACATATTTGCCACTGGACGTTAAGCAACCAACAATCAATCAATCACAAATCTGTATATATATATATATATATATATATATATAACGACAGCTGGATTTCATTAGCACTCAGTCTTCTCTATACAATATTCTTTTATATTAAAAGTTTGCTCCTATGATACAGTGAATGATACAACAATACGTTGTGGTAAGTCCCACTGTCGATTAGTTGTAACAGTAAAATAGTCGATCACAACAGTATGTACATATGTATATATATATAATATCAAATCAGGAGAATATTTAGACAGACCAACATTCGTCTTTGACGTTAATTGCAAGTTTACGTAACAGTAAAATAGTCGATCACAACAGTATGTACATATGTATATATATATAATATCAAATCAGGAGAATATTTAGACAGACCAACATTCGTCTTTGACATTAATTGCAAGTTAATTGCAAGTTTACGTAACCAGACTCCAGCTAAATTTCGGTTTGGATGAATTCCGTCCTTGTATAAGGTGAAATTATATTGGTCACGGGGTCGTTAGACTGTGTTTGATGATTTTTTGTATTTTGAGTGGCTTAAATCCAAATTGAAGTGTTGTGCGCTTGTTCATAAGGATGTATGTATAGTACGTCGCCAGTACGGATGTGTTCATTCGGTGTGTGCACCCGTTCGATGAGTTGGTCGTCTTTAGTTAGAAATTCATTAGGATTTATGTGGCCAGCTTATTTGTTCCAGTCAAATATGGAATATACCGGAGTTTCTAAAAATGTTTATTTGCATCCAGTGTATCTAGTAAATAATGAAGAGATTTCTTTAAAATTTGTTCTATGTTCTCTTTGTTTTCTGATCCAAGACGTAAATCACGTGACATTACTTTATATCACATGACATGAAAATGGGCGATCGACCACCATGCCTGTTGTTGCTTACAAAAGAGTAAATATTTCGGAATTTTTAGTAAAAAGAGTGAACTTGACAATATTGAATCAAACCTGCAACAATTATTTGAAAATACTATAGATTTTAGACTAATCAGCAATACTGTAATATGTGACCACTGTGAACATATTGTTAAAACGTTTAAATATATCAATACCCATACTAGTCTAAATGTAAAGGAAAGATCAGGTGTTTCTATACGTCGGATTGATTTTGACAATGACCACGACCATAACCATTCATATACAAAGAATTCAACTTCATGTGACAGACAAATCAGTGACCAAGATAACAACCTGATTGAGGCTTTACTGTGCCAAAATTTGGACAGGAATATATATAAATTCAGGGGTTAAGAAATCCACAAGCCCGACGCGCGGGACTACAACATTTAGACCTCGGGCAACCAAAACTTGTAACCCCTTATGCCCGACGGACTGTGATTTAAGATACACAGACATGATGCAGCCACACAAAGTATATAAGAGATTGATTGATTGTTGGTTGCTTAACGTACAGTGGCAAATATTTCATGCATATTCGGGACGAGAACAAGTTAACAATAAATACTATAAGAGAAGTGAATCTTGTGTACAATATATTGTAATTTACAATCAAGAATAATTTGATCATGTAACATTATACTTATTTATCTATTATGTAGAAAACTCATAATATGTATAAAATTTAAGGTTGAAATATATATTTGTCTCAAATTTTTTTTTCAAGTAGGCTGCTTTTTAGGTGGGTAGCTTAGGTGGGCAACATCAAACAATTTGAATTTTATTTTTGGCATTACCTCAGAAAATTTCCAGTAGAGTTGTAATCAACAATTAACTATTGGGCACAAGGATAAACTTTACAATGTTGGTTATTTCCATCGAGGCTTCTGAAGTTTTAAGCGTAACTAATATATATACCTTGGAGTATTTATTGGCTGACGTTTATCGCAGTTCCGATTTTAACATTTGTTATTGCGTAAAAGCAATTTTGTTTCAGTTTCTGAAGAAATTGTCTGGAAAGTACATCTGTCTAATTTCTTTGTTTACATTTTTTATTACTTTGGTCAGAAACTGATCTTTCCTCTTTTCTATAGGACTGACGATCTTGATACGTATCATTAAGTTGGAAGACTACAAGATATGGAAAAAACATTAAGTTGCATGCATTGTCATATTGTTTAATTGATTGATCGTTTGCTTAAAGTTCAGTCAAAAATGATTTAAGAGTACCCTCACACGTTAGCCAGTATATATATTTCTTTTCATTTTAGGGCAATATATGCACGTTGAATCATTTGGCGGTTTAAATGGTGGGGTCCCATTATATTATATATAGAAATGGTTGAGCGGTCATCATCCTCACAGTAACATTGAACAGTTTGCCATTTATTGTCAGAGCACCATTTTTTCCGTTTGTTTCCATACTGTAAATTCAGAAATTATTGCGTTCATTTATTATTGCGATTTTGTCATTTTACACTTGAATGCGATTTTAATTTTTACGATTTTGAGAAAAATCATGCTTAATTCAGTTAAAATATTACAAAATGCGAGTTTTAATTATTGCGTTTACAACTCAGTCGCATTATTCGCAAAAATAAAAACCTCGCAATAATTTCTGAATTTACAGTATATTGTTTTGGAAAATTGTGGTCACACAGCAACTAAACCTTGTAAACAGGAAAAAAACTTGAGGCTCCACTCACCTTGGTGCATATTTATCAAAGGACACCCTCCAACATTGTAGACAAGAATAGAATTCATTACAAAAATCTGTTTCGTTGATGATTTAGTGTGTTGAGTTTCCCTCTATCTAGTCTTTGCTCGAAACGCAAAAGAGGGTAACAGAAAAATCCTCATTTAAGGACAATCACTCCTTTAAAGAGTGACAGTCTACTAACTATATTGGCAAAATTTGACTCGTAAGTAGATCTTGCCTTGCTGATCATTTTTGTAATTTTAAGCGTCTATTGTAATTTTAGCATATACACCCCAAAAAATGGTAAAAATCGTTATTAAAGGGCAACAACTCCAATAAGGTGTCGTCGGACAATTTCCTCAATATTGTCTTAATTATAAATCTGGTCTTGCTGATCATTTTTGCTTATTTAAGTTTCTATCTATCTATTTTAATTTTTAAGATACAAGGCAAAAACGCAAACAAATTGGTAAAAAGTCATCAAAGGGCAATAACTCTAATAAGGAGTCCACTGAGTTTTGACGTTGATGAACAATTGGTAGAGCTCAACATTCTGAATATTTGTCAGATTTTCTTTCAGTCTGTTAAAACTTGATTCTTCTGAAATGAGAGAAAAGGTCCTTAAAATTAGTATTAAAAAAATTGACACACCCGTTAGCTTCAAGTTTTTAAAATTGATATGAACAGATTACTGTGTAAATCTACGATTCCGTAGTGAGTTTTCCCTAATGTGCTCTGAGCTTGGTATGAAATTGTGTTGAATTTGGTTTTCTAGGGTTTTGAATACTGCTTTTGTTCTTATTATCTAACACTGATAGAAAATAGATTATTTCAGTACTGTCGACAAGGCTCAAAGAGAACAGTGTACCAGAGAAAACTAAAAGCTGTGAAAGAGAATACTGATAATTTCACTGCTGTGGTCACAGTGGACATTGACAATGAGTCTATTCATTATATTTAAAATATTGACAAGAGCTTGCAGATAAGGAACCTGATCCTGAAAATGTTCACGAGAATCGGGTTTCTGATGAAGTTTATGAGGATGTGACTGATCAGGAAACTGCTTCCTGAACCTGTTACAGCCTTAAACAATGAGCAAAGCCCATACCGCATTGTCAGCTATAAAAGGCCCCGATAAGACAATGTAAAACAAAACATGATACTGTGCAATGCGAAACATAAAGGTATGGACAGAATGTAGGACCATGAATGTTCAGAAGTGTATAGCAATACAGCTGTTTTCAAAATAACCCATTACTATTTCAGAACAAATATATTGTTAGGGAAATTGATTCACACTTTACCGATTATGATCACTTTGAAAAACTGCATATGAAATTCATCAAAGAAATACATTTGTTGCATTGTTAGGTTATATCTAGCAGAACTTAATAACACTCCATTTGAAACATAAAACACTGTTTTCAACATTTTCTCAATCGTATTGTCTTTTATGTCCTATTTTGGTAAGAAATATTTAAACATTTTTCATATTATAAATCCCTGGTTGGAGAAGACCAAGAGCCTTTTAAATAGCCTTGGCATGTCCTATAGTATTTCATAAATGTCCGTTAGAAATCACATAAATACTATTATGCAAAGAATTAATGGCCAATGGTTACAAACTAAAAAAAACAGTGAAGAAGGGGTAGACAATAAAAATGAAGAAGAACTTTGTTGCCGAAACGTACGTAAATATTATCAAGGAGAAAATTAACAGCTTCAATCATCTCATCACACCTCCAGTAAGTATATCTAGCATATTTACCTTTCTCATTAGAGAAAAAGGCTTTAAATGAGTTGCAGCAAATATATCTACATTCAGCTTTACCAAAAGACCATTTAATTAAATAGGAAAACTTTTGTTTAATAAGATAGTGTGGAAGTGTAGTGTAAAGAGTAGAGAAATCAAAACTATTAACAGAATCGAAAGGACCATCAAAAGCCCGTAATTTATCTAAAACATCCAAAGAATGTTTTACACTCCAAAAATGGTTGATACCACTATGTTCATATATTTTATTACAATAGTTTATAATAAGCTCTTTAATAATAGTTATTTACCACTGGACGTTAAGCAACCAACAATCAATCAATCAATTAATAGTAGTTAATGAACTAGTTAAGAGCACTGACATATTAGTTGTAGAACACTTACTAAAGGCCGAGATGAAACGATTTTTGAATGGTTTTTTGAGTAGTTTTGGTAGCCAATACATAGAAGAGACCTTCAAATGTTCATAGAAGCCTTAAGCTTTGATGTGGTTGTGATATGCTTGTTAACTATATAACTCTCTGTGAAGCGGATAGACTTGAATGTAGATGAATTTAAAATTTCATTCTTAAGAACGTCCGTGTAGTATTTTCGTCGTACCACAACCACATTGTTGGCTGCTTTGTCGGCCGGTACAAACACAAACCGCTTTGAAAGTATTTGAAGTTAATTTCTTATTCTGGAAATAGGTGCATTATTTACTCTATTAATTACTTCTAAATTATTTTCAAAATGTGATATTCTCTTATCTACCACATTCATACATTTATTTAAATAAGAATCGAGAGATTTTTTTATCAGATTTTTACCGTTTACACCATTTTTTACAAAATGAGGAAAGAGCATCTTTGGTGACTTGACGACACTCTTTCCAATCTATTTTAGATAGAGGACGATATTTTGGTCCTTTTTAGCTCACCTGGTCCGAAGGGCCAAGTAAGCTTATGCCATCACTTGTCGTCCGTCGTCGTAAACTATTTCAAGAATCTTCTCTGGAACTACTGGGCCAAATACTTCCAAACTTTAATTGAATGTTCCTTAGGGTATCTAGTTTATAAATTGTAAGTTTTGATCTATCAACAAACATGGTCGCCATTGCTAAGAATAGAACATAGGGGTCAAATGCAGTTTTTGGCTTATAACTCAAAAACCAAATCATTTAGAGCAAATCTGACATGGGGTAGTATTGTTTATCAGGTCAAGATCTATCTGCCCTGAAATTTTCAGATGAATCAGACAACCCGTTGTTGGGTTGCTGCCCTTGAATAGGTAATTTTAAGGAAATTTTGCTGTTTTTGGTTATTATCTTGAATATTATTTTAGATAGAGATGAACTGTAAACAGCAATAATGGTCAGCAAAGTAAGATTGACAAATAAGTCAACAAGACCGAAATGGTCAATTGACCCCTTTAGGAGTAATTGCCCTTTATAGTCAATTTTTAACCATTTTTCGTAAATCTAAGTAATCTTTTACAAAAATCTTCTCCTGAAACTACTGGGCCAAATACTTCCAAACTTTAACTGAATGTTCCTTAGGGTATCTTGTTTATAATTGTATCCGAAGTTTTGATCTATCAACAAACATGGTCGTAATTGCTAAAAATAGAACATAGGGGTCAAATGCAGTTTTTGGCTTATAACTCAAAAACCAAAGCATTTAGAGCAAATCTGACATGGGGTAAAATTGTTTATCAGGTCAAGATCTATCTGCCCTGAAATTTTCAGATGAATCAGACAACCTGTTGTTGGGTTGCTGCCCCTGAATTGATAATTATAAGGACATTTTGCTGCTTTTTGTTTATTATCTTGAATATTATTATAGATAGAGATAATTTATAAACAGCAATAATGTTCAGCAAAGTAAGAACTTCAAATAAGTCAATTTGACCAAAATTGTCAATTGACCCCTTAAGGAGTTATTGCCCTTTAAAGACTTTTTTTCACAATTTGTTTATCATGTTGACTTGCTTTAAAAAATCTTCTCTTTGAAACTGCTGTATCAATTTCAGCCAAACTTAGGCTAAATGAGTTTCAGAGTATCTAGTATAAATTTTATATTTTATTTCCTTGTATGTCAAGAAACATAGCTCCTAAGGCTAAAATAGAACATAGGAGAAAATGATTATTATTTTTGGCTTTTGAAGAAAATAGGACGATCCAAAGAACATTTAAATAAATTGAAAAGCCAAAATAATCATTGATGAGAGATTTAACCAAAAGAATTAAGGTGAGCGATTCAGGCTCTTGAGAGCCTCTTGTTTCAAAAGGGTTTTAACCTCTCTGTCCTGGACCATATTGAGGTCCCCTGTAATAACATGGCCATAAGGAACATATCTAAACTTCGACGATTCACAGTTTCAAGTTAAGGGAGTATTACTATCTATATTCACGTCTGATGTAACCGACGTATATTTAAAAATTAAACTTCTGCTGTTTTTTTTGTATGTGTATGAAATTAAAGGTGGTTCTATATTATCAAAATATGGAGGTATAAAGTTTTGAACGGCAGAGTATTAAATATACTAGATAAGTTGATAAAATCAATACCTCTGCATATATATTTAATTTTGAAAAAAAGACGTTTTATGATCTTAAGGTTTGTCGATACGTGGGAACAGCCTATGGTAGCAAAATGCAGTAATTATACGAGAATATTCATACAGTGGGCTGAAAAATGAGATGGTGTCACACTCTTTGAAAATATCGTGTAATTTACTAATGGGTATTTGACCCAGTTTACATAATAATTGGTGCCTACCATTATTTTTAAATATAGATAGGAGATTATCAAGTGTATAATTTATACGATGTTTAACTCGTCGATTTTGATTGATACGTTTCCCATGAGACCTATTATTTAGTTGTTTTTTTATCAATAATATTCATGATATCAATAGAGGAAGTAGTAGATATATTCCCTTGTCCAAGTATATTGTCATTTAGACCCACGGGATAAGCTGTTTGAAGTCGTTCAATCTAAGACAGTTCGATAATTTTACGGGAATCTTCAAATTGTTTATGTATATGATATATCAAACATTTGGATTTGAGCGTCACTGATAAGTCTTATGTAAGGATCATTATCAGGTCTTGTCGCCTCATAACTTACCTATTCAAAGTGTTATGTCACGACATGTCCTGCCCACATCACGGTTTGTTACCATTTCAAATCTAGTCCTGTGATATTTAGACTTCAACAAAATAAAACTAAAACTATCAAATCTTCACTACTTACTATTCATTTTAAAACAAAACACTGTAATATTTACATTCTAAACCCTACTGAGATAATCTGCACCCACATTAGCTATACCTTTAACTGCTACAATTCTGTGCAATATGTCCATTCTTACCACACCTAAAGCACTTCATATCCCTAACAGGCAAATGAAGTACGTTCTGCTGGTTTTATACTTCTCTGTTCTTTCTTTGTACTATAATCACCTGATTCCGGACCACTTTGGTTTCCTACTGAAGATGTGTTCGACTGATTACCTTTATCTATATGATTGGAAGCACTAGTAGGTCTTGCCTCACGATACTGATCAGCTAAAGCTACCATTTTCTCTAAAGAATCTGGTATTCTCTCTTTCAAAAACAAAGACAAGTCCTTCGAACATATATGTAGAAACTGATCCCGTATAATCAAGTCATACAAACTTATATAAGTATTTTCTGTATGTGCCATATCAATCCAACGCTTAAAATAGCTATCTAACCTAACAGAAAACTGTATAAAAGTCTGCAACTTCTAAATCTACGTTTAAATCCTTGTTCAGTCATATCATACCTTTTTAGTAGAGCATCTTTCAAAGCTGGATAATCAAGGGCTTTATCGGCTGGCATAAGTGCATATACATCAAGAGCCTTGCCCTTCAATAACGCACTAAGATGAGTGGCCCAAATAACAGGTTTCCACTTTTGAGCAGTAGCATAACTCTCAAATCTCCTAAGATAACTATCTATCTCATCCTTACCTTCTTCAAAAGCTGGAATTTTAGGTCCACGAACTGTATCATGTGACCCCCCTGTACTTACTAATTGTGGGAACTCAGCTTGTTTACTTAACTCTTCCATTTTCTGACTATGCGTCAACTTTTGTAGTTCCCATTCATTCTCAACCATAGCTTTCTCAATCAAAGCTTAATAAATAATTGAAAAGGGGATTTTTTCAGATTGATTGGTTTTACCCTAACTGGGAAGCTGATTATTTGCAAATATTAATATAACTGGACAAAATTAAGTCAGGCTTTACAAGTTTAATGTATCTGAGGGGGACCCCAAGGCTGACTGGGGTATAGAAATATGGTCACTTGGTCTTCTCCCGACCGGCAGTACAACGCTTGCCGAAGTGGGGCGTCCGTTTGGCTGTGCGGGATGTATCAAGTTCGCAGTCACGTCCGTCAGAAGGGGACGTTAAATCCGATGCCTCGTGTAAAGAGAGTGCCACGCTCTTTGCACGTTAAGAACCCTTGCAACAACTCTTTGAG
Source organism: Mytilus edulis (assembly GCF_963676685.1). Taxonomy (NCBI): domain Eukaryota; kingdom Metazoa; phylum Mollusca; class Bivalvia; order Mytilida; family Mytilidae; genus Mytilus; species Mytilus edulis. The sequence goes on from NC_092354.1 coordinate 29,149,844, forward strand.
GGGTCCGTAGGTGGCCTGTTGCAAGGCAAAATTTCTGTCCCTATCCAATATACCCTCATTTTCCAGTGGCAGTCCAAATTTCCCCGACCATCATCCTAGATGGCCTCTATTACAACAACCTACCTATTGTATTTATTGTGAACTTGTTCTCGTCCTGAATATGCATGAAATATTTGCCACTGGACGTTAAGCAACCAACAATCAATCATGTATCTGAGGGTTCTACTAGGGCTTACCGTATTGAAACACACAACATTAGTATCCCATAGTTATCTCCCCTAAAAAAATATCCATTTACATTTTTTTTTTAGGAAATTCAAATAAAAGAAAACATATATTGAAATATGGATTAATGACACTTATCATTTGGTAGTAATTTTATACTGTGTTTTCAAAATATGTGTTGTTTATAGGTTATTGTTAAAAGTTTTTTCTTTTTTAATTATTTCTTAGACTGAAGACTAAAATGGGGGAATAATTTAAAAGATTTCTTTTTCTTTTATAGTTATTATCTATGAGGGATTAATATTATTCAATTATCCTTTGAGTATTTCATTCATCTGTCATAATTGATCAAACCATTTCAAAACTTTCAATTTCAGATTGACAACTTTTTTTTTTATTAGAATCTGCTGTTGAATAACCAGTAAACATAAGCAAAGATTGTATAAAGATATGTACACCTGTTATCATAGGCAGTATTTTAGCATTTCATTGGTCAATAATTATTGCTTTTTTTGTATCTTTTTTTGTTTAAATCTTGCTATAAAATTCACATGCTTAGTATAATTCTTTATATACATGTAGTTATTCTTTCTAAGTCAGCTTGTTATGGCTTGCCATGCCTTTGTAATTGTTTGCATGTTACTGATTTTGCTTTATACATGTACATGTTATATGTTGTGCTGTTATAGTATTTTATATGAACTTTCAGGAGGGTTATTTTAAAACAAAATGTTTAAAATGAAACAGCAAATTTGGTAATATTTACACATCCAATCAGATTTTAAACTGTCATGGTTACTAACAGTATCGTAAAAGAGTCGTATGAAAAAGTTAATGAGAATGGAAAAAAGTTATATTCAGTGTTGTGTGAAATGGCAATGAAAAAACCAGATAATGTTAAAATCAAAGTTTTGTAAAATTGTGTGAAAAGATTGGTTCACTACATGAAAGGATTGAGAAATGCCAGAAAATATGAAAGTTATAATAACTTAATGCAGGCTGAATTTAGATTCCCTAAATCTAGACCATAACTAATTAAAATGAAATCAGACACCTCATCAGTTTCCAATGAGCAAAAAATCATAAAACATTTGCAGTACAATAGTGTACAATTGAAAACTAAAATTGCTAATCAAAATACATCAAGTTGCTTAAAGAGGTGCAGCTTCAGACTTATTGAATAACAGACATTACGGAGAAGATGATTTTGAAAATTACACCAATTGCATTATTCTAAATCAAAATACAAATACAGTTTCAAGAAAGAAGAGAAATTTGAAAACATTTTCAACACCAAAACTAACTTTAGGTCAACAGAAAAAAGAAATTAAAGATAATAATACAATCATCACTTGTTTAAGAAAACAACTGGTTTTTTTTTCAAAAGAAACAAACAAACCTGTAACAGAACTTAGGCAATTCATTTCTCTTCCAAACTTAGATTCCAAATGTATCATTTTAGAAGGAATGTTCATGATTAATTCCCAACCATTAGGTCATCACCAAAATTTTGAATCATATTCAGATTTTTTATTTAAAAGATGGGTTATAAATTTTCAGCGTCACTATGCAGCAGATGAAGTCCATGTTGTATTTGACCATCCTTCTCATGGTTCATGTCCAAAAGATATTGAAAGAAGTAGAAAAGACTACAAAATAATTAATATATCTTCATTTGTTTTCATCTCTGATGAATCTCCTATACCAACCAATTGGAAAGAATTTTTAAGCAATCGCCAAAACAAACGTTCACTCGTTAATTATTTATTCTATGCAAAACTTGATAATTTCAGATGTAGTAAAGGATGGCGATTTGGCAGATACGGCGGTCAAAGTTTATAATGGAAAAGATTTTTTACTGACGAAGCACCAACTGGCATAGCTCTTGGGGTCAATTACATACGCAAGCCCCCGACTACGACAAGGTTAGTGATCCACCGAGAGGGGGCATGTTTCGAAGATAAGATTAGACACCCTTAGAAGAAAAAATCCAAACTGGAAAAAAACGTAAGAAAAGACAGAAGTGCAAGTTGAACGCCGCAAAACTTGTGACATTAATGTTTGTGTTATTATATCTTTTAATTCGAAAATAATATTTTGAAAAAAAATTAATGTTCAGTGATATAATTTAAACATATGGTCTTCTTACTTAAGTTTACTTTCATACTTTTTCCTTTTGAAACTAATTTTAGGTCTTAAGGATGGGAGAGTGTACGGCTATTGGTTTTACTTGATATGTTATTCATATTTAAACCATTGGGTATTATACAACCAACCGGAAGTTAAACAAAGTACTCGTGTGGCTATGTTGTGACTTCTTCAGCTAACGATACGAGCTTTCTTTCTGGGGGCTTGACAAACATGAGCGTTTTTCAGCGGGGTTAAAAATATTACTCATGGAACCGATAAATGAGGCTACGGAAATGGTAAAAAATCTGCGAGAAGGGAGTAGTGCAAGTGGTGCGGGAATCCCCATTGTCGTTCAAAAAAAGTTTTCACAAGAAAAGATGATTAGTAAGTTATAATACGTCCCCTCATCACCAGACATGGCAAATATCTCAAATATGACCCATTCAGATCATCGTCCTAGTGACAATAGCAATATTACACATATACAGCCATGTTCAGTTCTCCATAAAGACATGTTGTTTTTTTTATGACACAGTACAACACTGTCTCATTTCGAAATGCGAGACCAAAAGTTGCACAACTTGTGCAATTTTAATTACAGATGCTGAATTCACTAGCAATTTGACCAAGAAGTCATATTTTACCAGAAGTTACGATGATCTGAATTGTAAATCAATAAATGTCGTCTACGGACTAGAGTGCAACCTTTGCGGATTGGTATACGTCAGTGAAACGAAAGGAAGGCTGAACAAACGTATGTGCGGTCATAGATCAGACATTAACCTCAATGCTAACGACATTCTATACCGGCATTTCAATCGTTTCTATGACAGTTCGCATTATCGAAAAGATATACCATAGCTCTAATAATCTGATCTTTCAACGACTCTCCGTAGACAAAAGGATGACTACTGGACAAGACAATTGGGAGCTGCGACACCTTATGGTTGCAATAACAAAATTGATGGTATAGGTATTCTATCTAGTCTTTCGTGTAACTCGGTGAATGTGATGAATATTTTCAACTCGACTCCTCGACGTAGACGCAGTCATGGTCATCGTCATTATACATTACCTTCTCTGCATGATGTATCTATTAATTGACTTGCTGCTATTTATTCAAAAGCCGTTAGGTATTCATCACATTTGCACGAAACTTTATTCATTACCTCTTTCAAAACTTCATTATCTGTTCAATTTATGTTTGGAATCCACTGTTACAAACCCTCATTCAAACCAATACAAACTTGAAGCTATAATTTCGAATATTGCAAGTCACAGACTTTTCAAGCCAGTCCGCATTGGAAAAGATGAAAAAGAGAAAAGATCTTTCCTTTGCCAACTAAGGTCTCGATAGAGTCAACTTAGGCAATATCCTAGGTAATTTTATAATGTACAATGTAACCTCTATTTGACAACTGTATTGATAATTTTACATTTTTCCATTACATTATTTTTCTTAAATAATAAAAAAGCACTGGATACAACAGATGCATTGGTGAATGCTATTGCTCCGAATCAAGGTCTAAAGCTACAGAATGTTAGTCAAACAAAGAGATAACAACCAAGAAGAGGTAAACATGTAAAACTGTAAAAGATAACTGCAGCAGATGCCATGTGTTATCGTTGATAGTTAATCAATTTCCAAAGTCTGAGTTACTAGCGATATTTCCAAATGTATCAAAATATCAAATAGAAAAAGAGAATTTCAATGTAATAAAATGTTTTTCTCTGAGAAGGATTTGAAGCGCCACAATGAAAGGGAGGAAGGAAAGTCACCACCCCCCATCTTTTTAACATTTAATTGTGTCTTGTTTGACCGAGTCCCATTCTATTTTTAAAAGTTTTAGGAAAACTTTATTTTATTTCAGAGTGTCAAAGCCTATATCTTGGAAGACGTGGTGTCTTTTCCAGTCAGAAGTAAATTCTCCCCTGATGGGAAATCCCTTCAACCCTTAAATATACAGTATGGGCAATAGTTGACAACAAAATATGTCATATAGCAACTTTTAAAGAAAAAAAGGTCCAGCAGTTAAACAGAGACGAGCAGATCAAGTTTATCAAAATACATTATGACACTACATACGGCTATATGATTAGGCCGGACACAGTTGTAAGTTGTATAAAGAAAGTAGGGCATGACGGGAATCTAGTGTTCAAGTAAAAGTTGAAAAATTTCGAAAGAAACAAAACCTAGTATTCTTTGCATAAAGGGGACATTAAATATTCGGTTTACGAAAGAAACAACCTATTCTTTGCATAAAGGGGACAAATATTCTGTTATGAAGTTTTGCAAATTTCATTAACAACTTGCAATTACCTTTTAATTTTCGTCTTTGATATTATCTGTTAATATGTAAGTATATATATATATATAAAGTGTCTAAACAATCAACCTTATATATATATATATATATATATATTCATTTTATAAAAAGTAAGGTCTACCCTTATATGCAATCAAAGAAATATTTTTTGAAGTCTTACAGATTTTGAAGCAAAATAGGCAGACGATACTAGTAATATAAATTATCAAAGTCTATATGTAAACTATAGGTATACATTTGAATTGCATAAATATCAATAATACATAAAATACATAATTACGAACATAACACAAACTATGTGACAGCATAGCAGAAGGTGTTGTAGTAATACATATACATTATTTTAGCATTTCTGTATTCAAATTAAAAGATCCAAATATGAATTTATCTAAATTACACATCTCTTTTACATTGTTTGTACTTATTTGTTTAATAAACTAGTACAACATTAGTTTCAATATCCATGAAATAATAACAAACTGCATCACGAATTCCTTATTTCAGATAATGAAAACAAGTAGTCCCCTCAACAAAACTGAGGTGGGTTTGAGAGAACTATTTTTTAACCCCCCAGTGTATACAATAGACCAAGCGGCAGCAATTTCCAACGGGGTCAGAATTTCTTTGGAGAAAGTCGGCATTACAAGTGCATGTATTAAAAGTCGATATGTCTTTACTTAAGTCTCAATATAAACCGACTATTTCAGAGTAATATCCACAGATAATAACATATTTTAGTCATATGTTAGCCAAATATGTTATAATACGAATAACATAGTAACCAACATGTACATATATTGTTCAATCCAGAGAAATGAGATTTTTAGGGTCAACTTTATATTCTATCAGTTTTACAATAGTATTCTTCTACGCAACATATCTCTTGTTTTAAACGCCTTCTGTGCAAAATAACATTTTAACCACAGCTTTGATTTTTCGTATCAATAATGCTATTTTTATTCTCTCGATAATTTCCCTGTGTTTTGAGTGTATATATGACAATTTTTGCTAGTAGTTACAAAATCAAATCCCAATCTTTCAAATGTTCGCTGTGTTATAAAGTGATAACGACCCTTTTAGTTTCAATGTTACTGGTATACATTTTTTTTCAAAATCAAGAATCTATAAAAAGTATATACATGTAAATTTCTCTGATACTATAATAACCTTTTACAATTGAATGATGAGACATTTATTGTCGAAATCCGGATCTGGTGTACACAAAGTATATTGACACTTTATGTTTGTGGCATAATATCTTGGCCACCAGTTCATTGTTTTCTGTTTAGTATTGAATTTATATTAAGATCCATTTTGTTACATCTTATGATCAATATTATTTGGCAATCGCCAATGACAGTCAGCAGGGTTAAAGAACATCAGTTGTTTGACCTGTTACTCAAATGCGTTTGTTTAAATATACTTTTTTTACTTTTTTTGTCTTTTTGGAAAAGTGCTGTATTTAGACCCTTCTACAACGAAATTTATTTTACATGCACGCGTATAAAAATTGCGGTTTTTATCCAACGCAATCATAGGTTTGAACGTAGTTTTCAATTTAGACTTGTAAATATATGATGGATGTATTCAAACGCTTGATCAAAGGAATTGGATCTTTTTTTAAAATATGATTTAGTATTTAGTAAAGCAGATATTAATTTGTATTACAGTTATTGGAAGACAGGGTTGAAGATACAGGAATAATAAACGGGATCGTAGAGACGGTTTCGTTTGAAAGGTACGTTTTCTCTGGCGGCACGTCATTTTATTTTATTGCTATCGTGAAGAAATATTTTGTTTTTGTACATAGAAAAAAAAACCAGCAAAGCCCAATTTAAGAGCTTAACGTATCGCACGACACTTGTGCCGACCCTTTTAAGAATTTTTGAATTGCTTGATCGTTTGATTGGTTTTAATTTCATTTGTAGCTAAATTTCTTTGATAATTTGAGTTTTTAAAGCTTGCATCTAGTACAAAACAATTGTGCTTACAATTTAATAAATTAATCATTTTTTTTTATTGGAATATTTCAAGTTTCCAAACTGAATTTCTCCTAAAACTTCATTTAGTGCTAATTTTCATGGTATTAACAATATCTTTCGCATTGCCATGCATAAAATATTAGTGTGTAATTTAATGAATGCGAGTTAAGCGAAAGTTTTTTTTTAAACAATTTTTCGGAAACACTAGAGAAAATATATCCGTAAAATTGAAAAATTCATTTAAAATATAGTGAGAAATACCTACTGTTTCAAATTTTGCATTCAATATTTTGTGTATTTCTATTGATGGAAAGTTTTGAACTTCTACATATCATTGACATTTGTACAACACATGTCAAAAGTATTTGTCCTAAATGTTTTCTTCAAGGTAACCACATTTTAGTAAGAGAAACATTAAAAGCTTGGGCACTCCTTGAAGATGAAGACCACCAATAATATTAAATATTTACTTTCAATCTTTATCTTAATACACAATGGAATTTCCAAGTCTCATGAAAAAGCCGTCCGCAATGACCATACAACTTAGTATCAAAGTTTATGAAACTATAATGTTTTTTATTTTAGATTTTAAGATAAACGTGATATAGCTCGATGGGAGTAAAATAAATGTAATAGTGTGAAAAAAGAGATATAAAAGGCAATGTTTTGCACTTACTATTTCATATAAATTAATATAGGTCTTGTTTTTGAATTTCAGCAATATAATAGAAGTATAGGATGATTACTTAAACATCCCAAACACAATGTTAATGTCAGTATTTCCTTCTGGGATATTTGTTACAAATTCAAATATTCGTGCCAAAAGAAGGAGGGAAGAGGTTATCGAAATGTAAGTATTTTTTACTTTTGGTCCGATATGATTCTCTCAACCCATGAAATCGGACAACAGAAACGGTTTAGTTGAGAAAAAAACAAGACTGCCCTAAACTTATCGTTATGGCGTCAAGAAGTATCTGTGAATAATTATTAAAAAAATCTGTAAAAATAATGTTTTGAAATACTTTTGAAATATATTGATTTTCTTGAACAACTCTCACGCGTCAGTGAGAAATGCGTAAATGAGAATGTAAATGACTATAATAGTGCGTCTTTTGTAACATTTTCCTAATTTGAAATGAGAATATCGCGTCTTTACTTTAGTATTTGTATTATCGAAATGAACGCGACGGCTTTTTTTTTTTAGGTTTCTAATTTATCTTAAAATGCAAGGTAAAATAAAACTTGCTTTTTTATTACTTTTACATCAAATTTGTGTTGAACGAGCTGTAGAAGATGTGATACATTTAATGATACAAAGTGCTAAATGTGATACTTTTAAATTTCAGAATGGATGTAAAACAACAGAAAATAGATTAAACGATGCCAGTGTCGAGGATATGTTTCTGGTACCTTACAAATATGCAATGATTATTTAAAAAGATAAAATCGTTAGATGGTTTTTTATACCAAGTTAAAATTTGCTGTTACAAAATGATAGAAATTATTATAAATTAAGGAATGTATCTCCCTCGTGCAAAGCTCAGATTTCTTTCACGGATTTGGCTATACTTTTTGGACCTTTTGGATTATAGCTCTTCATCTTTTATATAAGCTTTGGATTTCAAATATTTTGGCCACGAGCATCACTGAAGAGACATGTATTGTCGAAATGCGCATCTGGTGCAAGAAAATTAGTACCGTTAATTTTATTTAAACGTTAACATCGCAAAAGCACTTATACAATTTAAATGAAAAGGCAGTATACATCAAGGAAACGAGTACTACAAACTTGCTTTACAGAGCTAAACTCGCTCAAATTGGTGTCCTTATATATGCTTCGGAAAATTCCATCTTTTCGTATGAACAATACGGAAATCCTCCGTTAATTCCATCTTTTCGTATGATGTCATGACAGAAACCAACATATATTATTATATACACTTGTAATGTAACTGCAGTTTCTTTGTTCTTAGTATTTCTCTGACCTTGTCGTTAAGTAGTGCTGCCATCTATTTCAATATGGAGTTTGTTCTTACAAATATCACTAAACATCTATTAACTCCATTTGCAAAATTTTTGAGGATGTGATCTTTACTTTACAGATGAAAGATGGGGTATGAGTGACAGTGTACGAAACGGTCCTTGTTATGTCATCTTATTTCTATATGGCGGTATACTTAATTTCTTATTCTTTGCACAATTGGAAAAGACTTGAGTGACCGTACTTCCAATTCCCCTGTAAACCTAGTTTCATGTTCATGTACACACTTATAAAACTCACCCTTTTCAATACCTTAGCTTCAGTCGAAATATCGGTTTTATAATTTGGAATCTTGAAGAACATACATTTTTATTGATAGTTTATCGCGTCTTGTCTGGACATGGATAAGATGGAAAAAAATATAAAGTGAAGGAAGATGCAAAAGAATGGGGTCCATGCAAATCTAATTTGGCATTAACATGGGATTGATTCCAAAATATTAATCACAAATCATGTGCTATTTTTACTTCAAAATTGCTAGGAGAATAAACAGTGATAAATCATTGTGAATAGAAACAGATAATTCACTGTGATGCATATACTACACGAATATAGTGATTACAATATATGTGTAGGAATTACGCAGCTACTTTAAGGCCGTTTTCACACTACTTTCGACAAGGGCAGATAACTCCGTTCAATCTCATTAAATATTCATGCGTCGTTGTACACGCCGCCATGATGGAGAAGAAAAAATGTCCAGTTCACCATCTTTTGATGAAGCAGCGTTGAAGCAATCGTTGCCTTAGGATGCGGAATGGTCCAAGTCAGGGTAATTATAGAAAAATTGTAAAAAGTCATGGATAAATTATATGATTTAGGCGATTTTCTGTCGAGTATTAAGCCCCGCCCTCTCCGAATATTTAGCCAATCAAAAAATACCTGCTTCATTTAGAAGCTTGTATTAATATTTTTCTCGAGCACCTGTAATGCGACGAAAAATAGGAAATATGGACAGAAATGTGGAATTTGTGTTAATCTAGATAGATATTTAGTAAGAATTAACCCAACAACATCACAAAAAATGGAAACGGTACGTTTAAACGGAGTAGTCTGTAAATCTCAGGCCTCCGACTTGTGATGTTGTGCCTCCGACAGTGTCGGGGGTATAACTAGCCTAATTTATGCATTCTCTCGGTTAAAAGAAGTTATTTGCACTGATCCATTCTATTGTTTTCACATTTTTGTTGATTTTAATGAATGTTTGATGCATTTCCTTTACAAATGAAGATATACACAAAAAAGGGTGGGGGGGGCACATTTGTTACAAGATGGTGAAATTATACCCCCTTATCATGTTTATATAGTCTTCAAGCCAGGAAAGTGATATATTTATACCAGAATTAGTGCAGTTATGCAGACCATCTTGCTGATTGTGTGGTCAAGCCCTTTCAGTCATTCATTTTGTGATAGCTATGCAGCAATTAACTTTAAGCTTCTCTCAAAATTCTAAAAGTAATCGTTTAATAGGCGTAGCTCAATATTATCCTCGTCTCTTGGTTGTTCTTGCCATTAAGAATTGTGATGTCACGCTTTCAATACTTGTTATTTTTACTTTGGCACTTTCCTATGACCGATTGGAATAGACTTAATGATTAGTTTAGTTAGCATATGTTTAAAAGCTGTACAGTATATTGAGTCAGTAGTTTCTAACGATAATGATAATTTGAGATACATGTACATGTTATTTACACTATTGTCTGTTTGATACTTTTCTTCAACTGATTTGTAAACACTTGTTGATCAGCGTTGTTAACATGTTACACATATGTACCGTAGTTATGTGTAATAATATTTTACATGGACTTTATCTTCAACTACTTGTAAACATTACCTTGTAAGGTTAGTTAAGCTGTACAGTACTCCAAATAATAATAATACTGATATTTGAGATACATGAAAGATGTTATTTTTACATACATGTAATTAGGTGACACTTTCCCATGACTGATTTGTGAACACACTGTACTTGTGCTCTGACAGCCTTGTTGACATGTAACACTGTTACCATGGTTCGAATATTGATACTAGACAGATTCGTAAACACACTCTATATATGTTCTGGGCCATATGAGTATTTGGACCATACATGCTTATATATATAACTTATATGGTCGGACCATACATTGTATGAGTATATACTCGTTTGGTTATGAACGGACCGGACCATATGAGTATTTGGACCATTCAGTACAGGTATTTTTTCAAATATGCATTAGAAACATTTCAATAATACAATAAACTTTGTTACATTATAAATGTATTATTTTTATAAATCATTGGCTATACATATACATTAAATATAGATACCACAGTCAGCTGATCTAAGTTTTCATCTCTAACTGTATTTTTGCTTGTATGTTTAGGATGGCATTTACTTCCACACGTTATATATATATCTTAGCTTTTTTGCATTTGCACGTCTTGGTTGTGCACGAATCTTTTCATTAACATCTTTTGCATGTTTTGCTTGTAAGTGACAATTAAACTAGCATTCTTTGCAGCTGCGTGCAGTGATATCAAGGTCTCAGGCCATACCGATGTGTCTGCAGTGTCTTTAAGAGGCTCTAGATCTTCAATATCGTAACATGACTGCAGTACACTTCTAGTATATTCACAGAAAAAATATTTATAAATTAACTTTAAACTATGGTCCTTGGCGGTGATGTCATCTACTTTACACAATAAACGTGGTAAATCACCAGACGCCCTGTTAACCACCGATATACGCAACATAACAAAACTTCATTTTACAATAAGTGCAATTGATTTTTGAGATCTTCTTATTGTTCTTACAAGTAGTGAGTAAACTTCAATGTGTGAAACTGCTTTTTTTCATTTAGTTAAAAAAAAATTCTTATAAAAATATAATAAAATTACCATTTTAATGACATGACAACTAGAAGGGTCTGACATACCTTACGAAGAGTTTAGAAAACGTGTTAATTACCCAGATCATATGCGTACAGTTGGACCATATGAGTATTCATCTTACCTCCTATACATTTCTAGGAATATGATTGGTTAAAAGCGTCCTCGTGGAGACTGTGTATATTTGATACCAGGTTAGTAGGGAGGCGTGGCTTATTTCATACACGGTTAGTAGTAGTGTTTTGTCCCTTTATATTCTATATTAGGCAAAAGGGAGGCAGGGCTTATTTCATACACGGTTAGTAGTGGTGTTGCTTCCCTTTATAATAACAAAACAGTACTAAGAAAAAATCTTAAAGGTTTCAACAGCTACGAAATTGATGATTAAGATGGAAATAAATTCATGAAACGCATTTAAACCTAACAAGTTGTTATTATTGGCATCTGTTTTTTTAGGATTGCCAGAAAAGCTTCTTAATGCTAACAGTATTGAAGACTTGCTCATTTTGTTAGTAGTTTAAATTTCACACATTAAGACAGTCGGTAAGATAAATTTGTTACATAGTGTGCTAGTGACGTGATACGGTATATACATGTATGGGGTCAGTAAATTCAATATGGGGAGTCGAGCCTCGCTCTCACCCCATATGGAATTTACTGACCCCATATATTCCGTATTACATTTAGGTCACTAGCACACTATGTAACTAATAATACCCATATAGTCATGACCATACTCATAAGGTCCAAATACTCATATGGTCCGGAACATATATATATAGTCAGTTTGAGTAATAATTATCACATAATACCCTATGGACATGGATATGCTTTTCATATCATCATTTTTGAATGCGTTTCATTTCATACTGGATAAAAAAAATCAATATAGTGTACATAGGCACATACATGTATATGCCAGAAAAGAAGTCATGTGCCAGCTACACTGTATATATACATTTACATTAATTAACATTTCCCGTCATCTATGTTAAAATAACTTTTAATATGGACATATCTCTGATTGTCATGTCATGATGTCACTATTAGAACGACTCCATGAGAGCTTCAGTCCTTTCACTATAACTGGGTACAATTTTCTATATCCAGAAATTGCATGCCAGAAAGGAAGGCAAGTGAGAAATAAATATTAAAATTCAAATGTATGCTAAGTTAGCCAGCAATGTTGACATGTCAGCTTTGAGTTAAATACATTAATTGTACATGTTCGTACATTTGTACATGTACGTACATTTGTACGAACATGAAACCTACATAAACAGTATGTACATGTACATTGTACATCTTGAATATAATAAATTTGAAGCCGGTTCTGGATGACTACCAACTTACTAAAATGATCTAGTTATTTAAGCAAGATATTATATACAAAAAAGAAGATGTGATATGATTGTCATTGAGACAACACTCCACAAGAGACCAAATGTAACAGAAATTAACAGCTATAGGTCACTTTACTGCCTTCAACAATGAACAAAGCCTATACCTCATAGTCAGCTATAAAACCATATAGGTGTTCCAGACCACATGAGTATTTGGACCTGACCATACATGTATTTGAATCATATGGGTTAAATTGATTGATTGATTGTTGGTTGCTTTACGCTGCATTTGGGTTAAATTGAAATAAAGATTTATCAAAATCTTTATTTTTAGTTATAAAAGTTGAAATTATTACCATTAGATGGATAAAGTGAACAAGCGAACAATTGAAATTAGATATTTGATTAATTGTAAATCTGAATGCTATTTTTGTTCTCTCGCCCAAGGTGACACTTGCTACCACAAGTAACGTAATATTTTTTTTATATTAACATGTTGCAGTTCATGCATGGTCCTAAGCATTTGCACTTTTTGTAAAGTTGCTAAATATTATAAAATAATTGCCCTCCCACATTATATTTACTTCCCATAACTTCAATTTCAGTGGCCATAATTCAAGTAATGAATTACTGATCGACATGCTAAATATAAGAGATTAACAGATTTAATAAGCGTGACTTTTTTTTAAATAGTTTGAATATAAACTTCTTATTTCAATTACAATTGAACTTTTTATATTAATTTGAGAGTTAAGTTATGTTGATCTGTTATATGCATTTGTATCCAATAAACTTGACTAACTTCTTAATACTAGTCGGACAGTTGCGTACGGTCGACCATATGAGTTTTTAAAAAAAGTATGCATACAGTCCAGACCCTACGCGTACGGTCCAATTACTCATATGGTCTGGTACATAGGCATTATATAGTTTTTCCACTTTTGTTTATATTCATTATGTTATTTAGTTTTGTAATTCAATGATATTTGCTGATGTAAACTTTTTTATTCAACATGCACATGCTATTTTTACATTTATATATAGCTTCCTAGAAGATCAGGCAGGATAACTCTTGGCATTATGCCATATTACCTGGCTGGTAACTGTTCATGTGCTATTTACATTAAAAATGTAGCACTTTACAGTTGCTGGGTAGGTTAAAATATCTCAGCATTAAGAACATGGCAGCAATAAAGAAGATGAGGCATGAAAAAATGAAACTGAAATGATTAGTTCCTTGGGTCATTGCCTATTTCAATTGTTGATGTAAAAGAAGTCCATACTGACCATGTACTTGTAAGTTTTACTATCTGGAATTTACTGTTTTACTTATATTATCAGCACTAACTTATTTAAGACTGTATGAAGTCATATAATTGCTTATCGCCACTTCATTTTGTGTCTGATCATGTGTGGTAATCATACCACATCTCATTTTTGTTGAGTCTCCGACTTTTGTCATAGAAGGGAGACATCACGATTCTACATTGTGTTGGCAGCAGCTTCCACAAATATTCACTCTGCGGTTAAAGTTTTGTAAAAAAGAAACTTGATTATCCCTATTTTACTTATAAATGGAGTTTTTCTTCTAGTAAACATAACATACCCGCTTACATGTTTAACCCCGCCACATTATTTATGTATGTGCCTGTCCCAAGTCAGGAGCCTGTAATTCAGTGGTTGTCGTTTGTTTATGTGTTACATATTTGTTTTTCGTTCATTTTTTTACATAAATAAGGCCGTTAGTTTTCTCGTTTGAATTGATTTACATTGTCTTATCAGGGCCTTTTATAGCTGACTATGCGGTATGGGCTTTGCTCATTGTTGAAGGCTGTATGGTGACCTATAGTTGTTAATGTTTGTGTCATTTTTGTCTTTTGTGGATAATTGTCTCATTGGCAATCATACCACATCTTTTTTATATAACATTTACTCTGTGGTTAAAGTTTAAAATTTTAATAACTTTCTTAAACTATCCTGGATTTGTACGAAACTGGGACAGAAGGTTGTTTATGATCAAAAGCTAAAAAAAAAACTTATGGAGGAATTTAAATAGAGAAAAGTAGTCAACAACTGACCGAACAACGCATTAATTTTATATCACTTGGAAACCACGGTAATTCATTGTAAGCACTGTAATAAATGTATTCAATCGTAGAAAGCATCATACATTTTACATTGTACTACAGACCAGTAACATTCAAAATTAAAATTAAACTGTAGAAGATATGTGTGAGGAATGAAAATTATTTGTTCTTATTGCTGACAATAAAAAATTATTTAATATGACAAAACACAAGAATCCCTAGGTTACTCGTTTGCATTTTAAAAGTAAGGGTAACAGATGTTGAATTTAATATATTTGTACATTATTTTTTTCTATGTAACAGTTAATGATAACTGTTAGTTCATATCGTTTTAATTTAAACCAAATTATAGGACCATGATAGTTTTTTTATATCCAAACTTAAAAAACATATTGCTTTGATCCCCTATACCAATGAGGGGGGATAGGACCTTTATCGGGAGTCCGGGATCGGGTGTTTTTAAGCTCGGGATTTCGGGATCGGGGAATTCTTATTTCGACTTTCGGGACTTCAGGATTTCGTGTTTTTATGTCCCGGATTTCTGGATCTCGTGTTTTTAAGCCCAGGATTTCTGGATCAGGACCCTCCTACCCCCTCTCACCAATATATCAAAGATACATTATGATTTAAAAGATGGTTAAATTTGTGCTTTAAATATAGCATAAATTTGTAACAATATTATTTCATAAATTAATTGTTTAAATTCTTGGAAAACAATCTGACCATGCAATTTTAAAATAATCAAATATACAATTAATGGGTGCAAAATGCATTCTATAACATTAAAGAGATGTTAAAGATATATTTATTTCTATATTTTGTTTAGTATTTTTATGTTGCAAATATGTCAATGGTTGATTTTGCGGTCACAATTTAACATATAGAATTTCTGTAAATTTATTCTTGCATATCTGACACTGATTACTGGTATAAATGGGGTTGCAAAAAAAGGGTTATATTATGACTGAAATTTGGAGATTTTGTTATTGCATTAAATTGTTAGATTTGTTAGATGTATTATCACAGACTGAAAACTCATAAGTTTGTAAAAGTAAAATCTATTTTTTGTCTATGTTCATTACAAAATGTAGAGTTCTTCCTTAATTTCTGTTGGAATATTACGCTTGCAATTTTTTTCAGATATATCAGAGTACAGGGGCGGATGCAGGAATTTTCGAAAGGGGGGGTGCAAAACATATGTCCCGATACAAATGCATTGATCGGCAAAAATAAAGGGGGGGTGCGCACCCCCGGAACCCCCCCCCCCCCCCCCCTGGATCCGCCACTGGAGTATACATGGTATACACTTAAATGTATCTGGTTAAGTTTAAAGATTATAGGTACTTTTGAAATGAAAAGTCACATGTTGACAAAATTGTATTTAACATCATTGCAGATACATGTAGATTGAAAGCTTTGCCGTTTTTAGTAAATCAATATCTTAAAATTATAGTTTATCTTCCATTATTTAAGTGTCCTGCAGATATAAAATATATGAAATGATTTAAGTAAGATCCCTTAAATAAAAACGGAGACATCGTATATATCTTGAGTACTTTTATTCTTCACTCACACAAAGTGTAAATATTCTTATAAATGTTAAAAACACCGGCTTTTATATCTAAAAAACGTATTATATCATCTCTCGTTAAGCGCGGAAACAACCCTCGCTTTCCCCGGTACCGATTCGAAATCGCTATCTTTGTTGCGCTTTAAAATATTGCCGACAATAGAATTTTCGTTTAATTTTCAATATTTTGGCCTAGCACAACCTTTTAATCTCAAACAAATGCCACCAACTGAAGAAAATTATTTTAAGAATTTAAATACGATCATGAATCTTGCTGGGGGTTTCTCCAATTTTATTTCTGAGAGTCATACGCGGTAAGCAAAGTTGACAAAATCACGGAATTTGACCTTCAAAGACGTAAAATCATTCTAAATAAACATTTTTAACAAACTGTTCTAACCTCCAGCACTTTTAAGTGACACTGATAGTTGCTTAACCTACTGTTAAAATTTGGATGAGAATGGTGAAGGGTAAAAGGTTGTGCTCGAGCCAAATACAGACGACAGTTTTAACATATGAAAATGGCATGTCACGTGACAGTGTTGGGGTCACGGGGTCATATTTTTATGTTCAGTGATGAGAATTCAGACGGCCTTTCGTTATTGTCCATGAACGACTATGAAATATTTGACACTAAGCCGATTCTGACAATTCCGTTTCCACCCCCCTTTTTTCGTCAAATTTACAAAATTGCGTCCTTAATGTAGCTGCGTTCATTCTTTATTATTATAAAGAAGGTAGGAAGTATACATTATTCCTACTAGGAAATTACACTGTTTTAGTGAAAATGTTTATCAACAGTTTGACAGGTGAAATTCTACTCATGTATTCTATTCAAAACTTGAATGTTGTTTTGTTTACTTTTAGCAATAAAATGAAAGTGTTATCATGTTAGACATTATTTCCAATTCTTTATTTTTCCCAAGGGTGACTGGGGTATAGAAATATGGTCACTTTGTCTTTTCCCGATCTGCAGTAAAACGCTTGCCGAAGTGGGAAGTCCGTTTGGCTGTGCGGGATGTATCAAGTTCGCAATCACGTCCGTTTTGCTGTGCGGGATTTATCAAGTTCGCAATCACGTCCGTTAATCTTCAAAAACGCATTGATAATCGTGACGTTACAAGCGAAATTCATTTATTTACAGTATATTGGTGAAAAATACACTGGCTATCAACCGATCAAAATCCAGGATTATTACATAAGGTGTAATTAATTAAAATAGTCTATTTCAAACAAGAAAAAAAAGGTAAATTTTAGGGGTAGTATGCTTAGGTGGATTGTTTTAAAAAAACTTAATACTTTAAAATATTTAAGACAAATGGAAAAATTGATTGCTTCATACCTTGAATGAGCTGGATTCCATTTGGAAACTTGTTTTTTCAGTATTTGTTGCATTAAGCATTTGCTTAGTTCCTTTAACTTCGTTGGTCAGTGCCTCTAATGAAATGAAATCTCAAATGTCGTTCTTTAATTGTTGATGTAATTAAAGATCAAACATTTAATTTACAACGCATGGTATTCTTGACCTTGACATACATTTTAAAGAAACAAATTCCTATCTCTCTCTGCATATATGGCAAGCCATTCTCGTCAAAACTATGTTTGAACCATTGCACACTGATATTTAAAAACTTTAAAACACACACTGAGAATTATAAATTACACGCTGAAAATTCAGTAAGACGTACTGAGACTACAAAAACAAAAAAACTCTCACTGAGAATTGAAAATTACACACTGAGAATCCTTCATCATAAATTAGTTCAGTCGAAAACACCTCCTTATTTCCTTATTTATTTAGACCAGTCTACCAATCATCTCGAATACCTTTACTAAACCCATTGTAACTAAAATATTCATTTATAAACACGTTTTGCAGGACCTCGATATTGACGACTTCAAGTCTGAACCTCCTGATTGCACTTGTGCTAATTCCCGATTCACATATAATCCTGCTGGCCACGTTATTACCGGTGACCTCAACATTGTTAATAACACGTCTCTACGAAATATGTTATCGAAAGGTCGGAAATATCGTGACGTGCTAGAGTGACAGGTAACTCTGATTAAAATGTGTCAATATCATATCTGAGGTGACTAAGGGCTGTTCCATTTTAACATAGCTCAAACCCAAGGAAGGCACCTGAAATTTCAAGGTACCCCCCATAGAAGTGATATTTTTCAAGTTTAGCAATGGTAGAGAAGTGGTTTTTTTTCTGTTCTACCACCACCAATAGAAGTGGTTTGTTTTTACAAGCAGACACCTCCTACAGAAGCATTTTTTTTTCTTTATAATATACTACCACGAACAGAAGCAAATTTAAATTCAATTTTGAGATGAGAAAGTTTTTTTTGTACAACAATCACTGTCAGAAACCTTTTGCTGGATATATCATTTTGTTTTGTTATATATACTGGATGCACCTATGTTTCTGGGATGTGGAATGGCATAATACACTGTCCGAATTGTGTGAAAGTCAAGGGTACAAGTTCACTATATTATTATTTTTTTCAGAGGAAAGGAAAAAGTTTCAAGATCCAATTTATTGGAAGAAGCAAAACATAAATTATTTTCAATTCTAACGCCAGAATATTGCTGACATCTTAAACTGCATTTTGTAAAATTATGTTGTAATTTTTCTGTAAGGCAATACAAAGTATTCTGTTCAAATACTCCATGTATACCTGTATATTTTTGATTTGTTCAATGAATTTATGCAACTGTTTGCACATCATGATTGGATGTAATTGAGATGTGTGTTACAATCACATACCCCTGGTTGCAATCAGGGATGGATCAATGATTTGATGTTGGGGGCAATGGAAGGCTGATGGCTTCTAGTATATTAAAAATTGGAAATATGCATCTTAATATTTATAATCAAGTAACGGAGAGGTATAACCAGAGGGAGGACAACCTCAGCCTTGAGGTGTTGCAGCACATGAACAAGCCCTTGAGGTAGCTATATCCTCTAAGGCAGAGATGTCAGAGGTTCAGGTATCGCACAAGAAAGTCGAGCAGAATCCGGAGGATAGGTGTATTGTGTTCCTAGTATGGGAACACATCAGAAGAATGGTGCCAGTCCACTCTTTGGACAATTTGCGGACTCTAGCTATATCCTCTAAGGCAGAGATGTCAGAGGTTCAGGTATCGCACAAGAAAGTCGAGCAGAATCCGGAGGATAGGTGTATTGTGTTCCTAGTATGGGAACACATCAGAAGAATGGTGCCAGTCCACTCTTTGGATAATTTGCGGACTCTAGCAGAGGAGCGGTTCCCAGGTAATGGGGCTGCAACCCTGTTCTTCCAGGACACGTTGATTGATCCTTTAATCACTCTGAAAGACATCGTGGAGATGGAGTCGCCTAGACCGTCCATAGAGGTCCGCTTCCTAGATTCTACAAACTTGTAAAGTCCAATCTAAGGACAGCTCAACAGCTGGCCCTTGATGGGCGTTACTATGTGTAACAGCTACGGGATGTGAGGTAGGATTGACCTAATGAATTATAGGACTATAACAAAAATGAGGAACATTTCTGTGTTAGTATCGGACATTTATTTTATATGTGACATTAGTTTTATATATCAGTTGATTATGTATATGGAACTATGGATTTAAAGAAGATAACACCTTGATTGAACAGTGTGTAATATATGGACAATTATATTCAGTGAAAAGACTGTTGGAAGTATATAGTTATAGTAATTAGAAAATTTAAATGTTCGCCTCACATCCCATGTACAGTGTAAAATTCCTTGCAAGTATATCAACCGACAGGACTTGGTATTACCAGCATGACCAATGTAAATATTAGTATACGTAGTGTAGGAGTAAATTTGGTGATGGTAGGATTTGGACTATAGGTCAACTTTTAATGGTCATGTGTTGTTATCCCAATTTGGGAGTTATTGCCTTCTTTGTACATTTAGTCTTTCCTTGTCGGGTTGATGTCTTTAAAAGGGAAATAATCTATGTAGTAGTAGTTAATTGGAAATTTGAGTCGGTATTAATGAATTTGTCTTGAGGACAGTAGTTGATTTAAAAAAATTGTATTCTTTGATTGCAAGTTCTGCCATTTGGTTTAAACTTCTTTGCCTGTACGACAGTGTAACCCTAGAGCATTGATTTGACATGCTATGGTCTTAAAGATCCCGGTCTTCTGTGCACTTGTGATAGCGTTGGTCAATTTGCTTCTTATTATGGTTTAATTCTGTTGTATTGCATTGCATGTTTCATATTAAATTTTTAAAATATTAATTTGATGTGACAGGCCCATGTTGAATCTTTTAGAGTACATACAATCTAACTCTCTTTCATCTTGTAACAGTATTAAAACATTTGACTTTTATACTCTTTACACAAGTATTCCACATTCCAAACTAAAAGACAAATTAAAAGAGTTGGTATTACTTTGCTTCATAAAAAAGAATGGCCAACGTAGATACAAGTATCTTGTCTTAGGGAGGGATAAATCATACTTTGTAAAGAACCGATATTATCAAGATGCTTGATTTCTTGATTGACAACATATTTGTTACGTTCGGAGGACGTGTTTTTCAACAGACTGTCGGCATCCCAATGGGAACAAACTGTGCCCCTCTACTTGCTGACTTGTTTCTTTATTATTATGAGGCTGACTTCATGCAGGAACTTCTTAGGAAGAAAGATAAGAAGTTAGCAATATCCTTTAACTCTACTTTCCGCTATATAGATGACGTTCTTTCACTAAACAATTCAAAATCTGGTGACTATGTGGATCGCATCTATCCCATCGAATTGGAGATAAAGGATACTACAGATACAGTTAAGTCTGCTTCATATCTTGACTTACATCTAGAAATTGACAATGAGGGTCGGTTGAAGACAAACCTTTACGACAAAAGAGATGATTTCAGCTTTCCAATTGTGAACTTTCCATTTCTAAGTAGCAACATTCCAGCAGCACCTGCATACGGGGTATATATCTCCCAATTGATACGATATTCCCGTGCTTGCATTTCCTATCATGATTTTCTTGATAGAGGGTTACTGCTCACAAGGAAGCTATTAAACCAAGAGTTCCAAATGGTGAAGTTGAAATCATCCCTTCGTAAATTTTACGGACGCCATCACGAGTTGGTTGACCGTTATGGAATAACCGTTTCACAAATGATATCGGATATGTTCCTTACGTCGTAACTACAATCCCCTTCCCTTTCCTGAATTTGACCTACTGAATTAGACTATTTACCGGATCTGTATTCACATAAGCAACACGACGGGTGCCGCATGTGGAGTAGGATCTGCTTACCCTTCCGGAGCACCTGAGATCACCCCTATTTTTTGGTGGGGTTCGTGTTGTTTATTCTTTAGTTTTCTATGTTGTGTCATGTGTACTATTGTTTTTCTGTTTGTCTTTTTCATTTTTAGCCATGGCGTTGTCAGTTTGTTTTAGATTTACGAGTTTGACTGTCCCTTTGGTGTCTTTCGTCCCTCTTTTGAAAACATTTGGATAAGCCTATTGGTTATACGATATTTTAATGAATACGACCTACTATTTACGTAATGAACGTAGAGATGTTTTATTGTGATATTGGCCAATATGAAATTTATGTTTGAAAAAGGGAACGATTTATGACCTTTTCAAAACGTTCTTTGTACTGAATTGGTGTATGTGATTATGCTATCTGCATTAATGGTGTGCCTTAGTGAAAATGACTTAAGATTTCCTTCCGATACTAAAATATCTTTTTGCATGTTTTCAGCTTTGAGATTTGCGCCTCAATGTAAATTTCTATGCTTTGCTGTGGGTTTGTTTTTCATATGCATGAATGATGTCACTGACCTTTTCCAGACATTAGTCGATATCACATCTTGTCCGATTGAATGCTGTACAGTCGTCATCTCCTATAAGTGTAATTACCGGGGTATCTTTATTCTTGACGTCTTTGAATATTTCCAGAATCATGTCTGGTTCGATAGATTTGGCTGAGCCACACCAATTCTTACGACATTTATGTTTTGTTGGTAACCGTTTTTTTTCAATTTTGCCACATCGCATTTTCTGCATCTCTTGTATCGAGCACTATAGCCAACAACTTTTCCTGTCTTTTTCACAATCATTGAAGCTGTTTCTACAAAAAAAAGTTTGCAATAGGATAAATTTGTTTTATCTAACTGGATTTCATTTATTATTTGTTACACCCACTTTTGTTTATTTCACATTATTGTACTCTCCATAAAAATAGTTGATACAAAGAGTATTTTTAATGTATTTTCATAACCCTGTTCCCCCAAGGGTGACTGGGGAATAGAAATATGGTCACTTGGTCTTCTCCCGACCGGCAGTAAAACGCTTGCCGAAGTGGGGCGTCCGTTTGGCTGTGCGGGATGTATCAAGTTCGCAGTCACGTCCGGTCAGAAGGGGGACGTTAAATCCGATGCCTCGTGTAAAGAGAGTGCCACGCTCTTTGCACGTAAAGAACCCTTGCGACAACTCTTTGAGGGGTCCGTAGGTGGCCTGTTGCAAGGCAAAATTTCTGTCCCTATCCAACTTACCCTCATTTTCCAGTGGCAGTCCAAATTTCCCCGACCATCATCCTAGATGGCCTCTATTACAACTACCTACCAATTGTATATATTGTTAACTTGTTCTCGTCCTGAATATGAATGAAATATTTGCCACTGGACGTTACCAGCAACCAACAATCAATCAATCAATCATAACCCTGTTCATTTTTATACGCATATCTTTTTCTACTGGTGGAAAAATATTCTTTTTTACCTTTCTGCAATTTTCAATTTTGTTTTGCCAACAATCATAACAAAATTTTACATGCTACAATTTTTCTTATTTACAAAAAAAAATGGAAAAAAAAAGATGTGGTATGATTGCACATGCGACATTTCTCCACAAGAGCCCAACACGACATAGAAATCAACAATTATAGGACACTGCAACAATGAGCAAAGTCAATTGTCAAAGGCCCCGAAGTGACAAATAAAACAATTCAGAGTGAAACTAGAAAACTTACGGACTCATTCATAAACAAGAATGTGTCCATAGTCAAAAAAATGTTAACATTGATGAATGTCATGATTCTTTTTCCTCTATATTGCAACTTTTAAATTATTGCATTGTCAATATGTCTCAAACGTGATTTATTCCTAATTTTTATTATAAAGTATGCGTTTTCATCTTATTATAGTTGTAACCTCAGCGTTCAGATTATTATTTTCATATTTCACGATCAAATGTTTAAATAATTCTTTACATTTCTTTTTTAAAACCACCTGTTTGTCATTAAAAGGCGAAACTTGAAACTCTTAATTTTTGTACATCATGTAACTCATTTTTGTAAACTTCTAATCTCCCACCTGTATAGAATACAGACTATTCTTTGGTACTCTGATTTAAGCATGGCCTCTTATCTAACTGAACACGCCAACAAATAAAAGGTCATATGCATGTTTACATTTCTCAACATTGATTAAAAAATCATAAGATAGGTAACTGTTTCTATAACAGTATATATTTTAAGCTTTGTTGAACAATTGTTGTTTTTTGGCTACATCTTTAATGGCTAATTCTAGTTTTTGGGCCATGCAGAATAAGGTAATAAGGGCTGGTTATTCCTGACGAAGAAGTGTGGCAATCCCAGATTTTTAACCTACCATGGCGCGGGCACCATCACATTAAACTGCAATCAATTTCTTAGCAAAATTTTCCACTGAATTTAAAGGTTTGGGAAACTGGATAATTTGTAATTCCTTCTGTATGAGCCCTCACAACGCTGGCAACACCGATAAATTGTGTTTCAATTTTTCACTTTCGATCTTTTATATCTGGGCGTCACTGGTGAGTCTTGTGTGGACTATGCGCGTTTTTGACGTTTTGAATTTTAAACTTGATGCTTTTTTATTCACGTGTTTCTTTGTCAAATACGTTCTCCTATTTATTTGTATTGTAGTCATGTAATATAAAGTTGTTATTGCAATGTTATATTTTAACATTGCCATTATAGTGCAAGGATTGGCATGCCTCAAAACCAGGTTCAACCCAACATTTTTTTCCTTTAAAAATGTCCTGTACCAAGTTAGTAATATGGCCATTGTTATATTATTATTCGTTTCTGTGTGTATAACATTTTAACGTTGCGTAGTTTGTTTTTTCTTACTTTTGAGTGTAAATTCGCATTGCGATAAGACGTGGCACGGTACTTGTCTATCCCAAAATCATGAATTTGGTTTTGATGTTTTATATGTTATCCTCGTGAAAATTTGTCTGATGCTTGGTCCTTTTCTGTGTGTGTTACATTTAAGTGTTGTTTTACCACACATTAAGGATCAGGATTCAAATAAATATTTTGAAACTTTTCCAAAGAAAATGGAGTGGAGAAAGGTAAAGTTCAATCTGAAGGTTTTCGATCACGGAGGAACAATCACGTCACCATGCGCAAGACCGGAAACCTCACTTCGATTATACAATTCAACCAAACAAGACTTGCTTGATATCTTACAACGAAGTGACTGACTATACACAGCAGGGGCACAAGTTAATTTTAAAATCTTAAGTAAAACCTTTGTTGTCTGGGGTAAAAATTAGGGTCTGTTGTGTTGTGTATATATCAGATACACAATATTTGTTTGTTGCCTTAAATTGATTGATTGTTGGTTGCTTAACGTCCAGTGGCAAATGTTTCAATGAATGTAAATTGATTTCAGAGAGGAAATCCCAATAGACATACTGATTGGTCCTCATTCAGGATGGGTTTACATTTATCAATTTATAAAATATTCGTTGGATACACATACTGGATTTTGTGGGTGTAGGTGCACCGCAAATTTAAATTTTCGTCAAACTAGGAATTTTCTGAAGGCATATACGTTTGCAGACATTTGATAAAAAATATTGAAAACAACACGTTATTAAGTATAGTTCTTCCTAAGGACCATGCAGTCGTATAACAAAGGGTGGTAAAGTAAAAATTTCCAAAGTTCTTTATTTTTGGGAATTGACTTCCTTTATTATTTTTAGAAATACAAAAAAAAAAAAAAATCTTAAAAATGATGTTTGTGAAATTTTTTGGTCTAAATTTCCCATTACTGTCCATTTCAGAGTACTATACATGCATAGTAATGTGACCCACTTTGTTCATTTCCAATTTTTTTTGCAACTGTTAATAAGAAAGTTATACTCTGTATATATAAGAAAAACAATACTTTTTTAAGTTTAAAGAAAAAAAAGTAATGATAATGATCGTGAAATATGAAATATAAGACCTCAGAATATTGAATTAATCATCAGTGGAATTATCACAATTACCTCCCTTAGAAGAATGTTTACATAGAGGGCGTATTTCAATGGCTGCCAATGTTGATATACAGACGACACATTGTCCATTGCAGAAGTTTACTGGGGGGAAGTGTGGGTTTTCTGCTACATTTTCCAGAGAAAAAGAATATGTGAAACTTTCGGAATGTAACAAAAACATTGAAAATCATTTAAAGTCTGGCAAGTTGCCAAGTGGCCACCAATCGAAATGGGAGGCAGATGTATCAAGTGAAGGACACCTCATATCATACAGATGTGGACTTTTCAGGTAAGAAAATAATTATTCTCACTTTAAAAAACGTTATAATTGATGCTTATTACTATCTCCTTTCAGTTAAAGCTCTTAAGATTTTTTGAACTTCTCAAAAAAAATCCCCCCCCCCCCTTTTTTTATATATAGTATGGTATACTTTTGTTTATGCTTATAGTGATACCTGTTACAGGCTGTGTTACATGTATGAATAGTAAACAAATGTTGGCTTAGAATGGTTCAAATTTAGAACATAAATAATTAGCAGCTGATATATTGATAAGCATTAATACTCAGAAAAGATAGGAAACATGTATACATCATGATATATAGTTTATAACTACAGTAGCATCCATTTTTAACAAATTTAAAATATGCCAAACAATTTTGTTTTCATCTACTTGTATGTAAAACGTGACCCTGGATGTAGGGATAATAACTATTCTTGATAGACAGAATGAGATTTATATTTTTGAGTCTAAAGCAAATTTGGAAGAATGTTTACATTTGCATGCCTAGTGACCAGGAACACATGAACAAAGGTAAATGATTTTTACTATGCATTTGCTGACATGCATAATGAGGTTGATAATCATACTACAGGTGTTGTTATTTTTTTGTGAACATGAAAATTGTCATCAACAGTCATTACAGCAGTACATAATGAACAAAAAAATGATGTTAAGTTGTTGTTTTACAATGTTAAAGCCAAGTTTGATTTTTCTTTAAAAAAAATTATCTGATATATGTAGCTTTCAACCAGACTTGAAGGTGTGCCCTGTACATAGGTACAATTTAGGGTTGTTATGGAAACCAGCAAGATCTTGTGCCAATCCAGAGCATAAAGGAAGTAAGAAAGTGACTAAAATGGTGATAACCAAATTGAGCAGATATTTATTCATCAGAGAAGGCATCTTTATTCCTGTTGGAGCAGGTAAATTATATTCAAGTTATATTGCTGGATAAATTAAACTGATTATAAATCAAACCAGTATGAATGGTTGACTGCAAAAATGGGTGATGCATGTACATGTACATTTAAAGTGATTTAGTCTAAGCATGGTCTTTGTACTTTGTCTGAATTGGAATACATGATTTCTTCTTATCATACATCATACAGGTTTGAGGTTTGATGTCCAGTAGCAAAAATGACATGTATATATAAGGACAAGAACATGTTTACAGTTAATCATGTTAGTTTGTACTAAATTGACAAGCAAGACATTTTGAAATGGATTTTTAACATTCTAAGAGTCTAGGAAGCAACCCCCAAACCCAGGAGAACATTCCTGTTTGACTACAAAATAAATATAAGGAGGTGTAGTATAACTAACATTCAGACAACTATCAACCAGAGTTCAAATGACTCAAAGATAAGTAGTTTAAAGGTCACACAACAAAACCATTTTATTTGATTTGTTTAAATATATGTCCAAGTTTTCCCATTTTATTCCATTAACAATTTCAATATGCTGAAATAGTATATTTCTGGGTCTCTTAGAAGTTGGTATTGTATACAACACATGTATAATGCTGATGTTTAGCATTACTGTTACAAAAAGTTTCCAAAGGAAAAATGAATTGTAATTTAAACAACTGCAGAATTTGTTATACATGTACAACAGTTGTCTATATCATATATAAATGTAGATGCATTAATGTATTTGTTTGCCTTCATGTATATTTCAGGCGTATGTAGTTCATGCTTTATAATCTTAAATGGAAAGTACAATGAGGAGCAGATAGAACTAGAAAATGTCAGTCCAGTAAGTTTATAAACATTTGTCTTACCATTGAACAATGTTTTTAAATTGCAATATGATCAAAATACAAATGAAATATATTCATTTTGTCTGTTTGTTGTGTTATACAGGACTTTAACCTTATTTCATGGTCTAGTAGTAATTTAAAAATACTGGTTGAATTAAATTTTTTGTATGGAATTGCAAAATGTGCATTTTTGTCTGGTACAGATCATCTGACCATTACCTCCTTTACCTTGATCATTGATTATGTTTATTTGATGTAGAATAACATTTTAACAAACAACCATATATCATGATCAGTCTACACCATTAGCCACTAGAATACATGGAATAGTAAAAAATTAAAAAAAGAATATGTGGCATGATTGCCACTGAGACAACTCTCCACAAGGTACCAAAATGACACAGAAATTAACAATTGCAGGTAACTGTATGGCCTTCAACAACGAGCAAAGCCAATACTGAAGTTAATTTGGAATGGTACATATTTGAAAATTTTTAGTTAGACACCAAAAAAAAATGTCAGAATATAGCCATTATTGGTCTTTTGGCTATATAATGTAGTACATGAAGTTGGGAAATATTTGTGTGTAGACTTCTTGGCTTGGTTAGTAAAGTAAACAAGACATTTTAGTGTGTAACACCTTTTGTAACACTAATTTCCTCTCTATGATAATGTGACCAATAAGTACTGCTTGTAAGCCTGGTCAATACTAGTATTACAATCTGTTTTTTTTTAAACCTGGTCTTTAAATAAATCTCTTGTTACAGCCTGAGATAGTCATGAATGATTGCAATTTTCTAGAAAAGTCTGATTCTGATTTGAGAATTCTTCAAATGCAAGCAGTCTATGAAATAAGGGGGGGGGGGGGAGGGGGGGGGCAACATAACACTATGGCACAAGTGGTCAGGTGGCTTACTTATTTCTACTCTTTGACTTTAAACAATATGTATACACATAATAATATTTGAAATTTTATTTTACAGGACTGTATTGATAAAGAAGATGTAGAAAGTTTAGACCAGGAAGCTTCATATTCACTGAGACCAAGGACACAGAAGGTAAACATAAGAACAATAGCTGTCAGAAATGACAGATATGCCATTTAGAAGGATTAATTCATATAACACAATAGCAAGCTCCTGAAAGTATGGACAAAAGGATAAAAAAATTAAAACAGTTTAAATAATCAATTCCTGAAAAATCAAAATAAAAAGGAATTTAAAAAAAAAGTACAAAGAAACAAATAAACAAATAAACAAATATACTCTTGGCCTTTGACATATTCAATACGTCTGTTCCTGGTCTTTGCGAGGTCAAAATAGTTTTAGACATATAACCATATATGGTCAAAATATAAACTTCTTGGTTCCCATTTCATTGTGCCCTTTATCATCATTTGTCACAAATTATTTAAGCTGTACAATTTCTTAGCCATATAGGTTCTAAAGTAAAGGCTCTTAAAAAAGTAATCATTTTGCAAATATAAAAATGAGAGAAAAATACTTTTAATTGTTACATGTACATGCATGTACATGTATCGGAGGTGAACAAAATAATTTGCAACCTACAATCTAAATAAAATCAACTAGATATATATTAAAGAAGATGTGGTATGAGTGCCAATGAGATAATTCTCTATCCAAGTCAAATTTGTAAAAGTAAACCATAAAGAGGCTGTATTACTGTCAATTTCTTGATCTAGTACAGTTCTGTGTCAATCACAACACTGCTGTCAAATATCACAATTTGGCCAAATAACCAAATTATTATTATGTCTGTAGAAGCACCATTTAATTTTGGTTTAAATTAAGAAAAAATAAGCTATATTTCAGAGTCCATAAATTATAATATATGAAATTAAATCAGATCATATAAGATTAGATAATAAAGAAATACTATCTTTATTATCGAAAGTTTTTATACCACCATCAATAATTTTAAGGCCGTATATTGGTATCACGTTGTCGTCATCAACATCAGCATCATCGGAAGAAACTAAATTTCCTGACAATAACTTTAGTTTAAGTTACTGGATCTCTATGAAATTGAAATCAAGGTTTGAAACCACACAAGGAAGGTTTAAAGGTTTTGATTTAAAGTTCACACAGTTTAAGAACAAGGGGTCAAAGTAAGAAAAACTTGTATAATTTCTTGCACATGATAGCTTTATAGCAAAGTTAAAAATTTTCATCACATCTTCTCATGAACAACAACACAAGGATTTCTGGATTTAGTTTTAAGCTTAATTTTTATTATAAGTCATCTATTACTGTCACTCAACAACTTCCAGTAGATCATACGTTCACATGTTTTTTTTTTCTACATTTCAGGGTGATCATCATTCTGAGTTATTTGATATGGATCAATCTCAATCAACAATAGAAGATTTTGATTCTCAAGTGTCAAACTGGAGTGATGCCTTATGCAAGCCATCAATTGAAAGTTTAAATGAGGCTTTACAAATACTTGGAAAAGGATAAATCAGCCCTTTGAAAAGCCAGCTTAAAACTCCAATAGAGGATGCAAGCAGCAGGACAGTAAGGCTGTATAAAAGAAAAGCAGTTCAAGGTATTGATGCATTGATTGAATGTATAGCACCAGGCCAAAGCAGTAAGCTTTTCAAGCATATAACTTCACAAGTCAGTAACAATGAAGATACAGATAGTCAGCTGACTCAAATGATTGTAAAGCTTTATAACAGTTCAGATAAAAATAATGAAAAGTTACAGCTGCTCTCAATGATTGCAAATAAATACTCAAAAACACAACTGCAGAATTTGATACCTGGACTTACAGTATGGCGTATAGATCAAGCCAGAAGGCATTTTCAGTTTTATAGTAATGGGCCGGGCAGTTTCAGTGTAGATGCAAAAGAAAAACTGCACAGATTGAGAATGGATCCTGTTAAACTGGAACATGCTTTGGATTTTTTTTTTTATCATCAGTTTATACAGGTGTCATCATTTGGAATGAGAACAGTGAAACTAGAACAAGAGACTGTATCTATTCCACAAGTCATAAGAACCTCATGTAACTCTGAGTTAGTCAATATGTATACAACCATTTGCAAGGAGCAAGACTTCTCTCCACTGTCTTCTTCAACACTGTTCAAAATTTTATCTTCATGTTCAGCTGCCAAAAAGACAAACTTACGTGGACTTGATAATATTGCTGCAGATGGAAACACAGCATTTGACCTTTTGATTAATGTAACAAAAGAATTGGTAAACATGGAGGTATTAGACAGAGATGATTCAGATGAAATATTGTCAAAGCTAAAAAAAAGTAAAATCTACCTGAAAACAGACTATAAGCTCCATGTACAGAAGAATGATAGATGTGCTGATCACTGCATTAACTGGGCATTAAGTGATACAAAGGAGAAAGAGTATGCTGTAGAGTGTGACCACCTTCATGATCTAGTGTGTGACAGATGTAACCTGCTACCTGATGTCTTGCAAATGTTGATCGACAGAGTGAATAATACTTCAGGTAAGTGAAAAGTTAAAAAAGAGTTTCAAGTACACATGACTTACAATGAATTACTGTAATTCTGAAATGTGTTTACTACATTGCAAAAATGTGACCAGGTTATAATTGAAATAATTTAAAATCACAGTCTGATTTTTTTTTTAAATTAAACAGGATTTTTTTTCAATATCACAAAAATTAAAATAGAATTTTAATCTTAAATTACAAAATCTAAAAAATAAATGTACACAATAATTCCTGAATTTACAGTAACATCGATAGTACATTTACACACAAGGGGGAAAAAGTCACTATCACTGGTGTGGAGTGATTTACTGTGAATTATGGTGATTGCCAGTGGTCTGTGCTGATAAGTTAGATTAACATCTTCTTGACAATCAAAATGAAGTAAACATCAATCAGCAAAACTAAACAGCCTTATCCAATTTGACTGTCATGACTCTAAAGAAGTTATACTAGCTAAACCTAAACAAGAGACTTTTTGATACCGTAGATACTGGTAAATTTAACTAATTTATTCTCATAAATTTGCAAAAACAGTTCAATTGAGAAAACAAATGTCAGTCTGATTTAATTTATCATGTTTATGTACCAAAAAATATACGACCAAGCAATACAAATTTGTATTTATATACATTCAATGACATACATGTATGATGTATATATGTTTTTTTTTTAAAGATAACAATGAGATAAGCTGAAATATTATATATATTATTATAAGTTATAAAAGCATAAAAGCAAAATGAATATAAATATGTTGGACATATGACAGTGTATAAAAATGCTACTGGATTTAATGAAATATTTGGTGTGTGTGAAGCACATATCATATGTTAAATTTAATTTTATATATCTCTTATTGATCAACAGAGCTAACAAATGAAGAAAAAGAAGAACATTTAAGAGATTTGGAGGCATGTAGCTACAAAATAGAACTTTGGAAAGCCCATCTATTAAAAACTGTAAATCAAGATGAAGCTAGAACCAAAATATTTGATGATCTAAATGAAAACTCTGCTGTAATTGTAATAGACTGGGCTATGAAATTTCTACCGGCACTTCATAGAGAAAAGATGACAGACTTCTTTGGGCAGAAAGGACTTTCATGGCATGTTGCTGTGGCAATTTTCAAAGATTGTGATCAAAACTTGAAGGTATTATTTATACATGTACCTAATGTGATCTTTTTTTAGGAATTACTGTAATATTGTTTGTCTATGAAGAAATAACATTAAAAATGTGGTGCACACTAAATAACCCACATATTTTAAAGTGTGCACCCTTTTTTTATGTTATTTAGAATAGCTTTAAAAAAATTATACAGTCATTCCTGATAATTTTAGAGTTCTTAATTCTATTTAAACCAACTAAAGTCCTGAAAAACTGTTAATGACGTCCCAGTCACATGACATACTTATGTCGATGAGATGATAAACAAAACACTGTCAGCCAATCAGACATTACAACCAAAAATTAAACTATTTGTAAATGTGAAGTATTGTGAAGTATACATGTTCCACTGAATCAATACACTACTCCTTAAACTTTTGTAATTAAACACAAGTACTGTAAATTTAGAAATCCTGTGTTTGTTTTTATTTGCAATCCTTCAAAAACTGATAAACCCTACAGAATTATTTATTGCAATTACAGGAAATGCTTAAAAAAAGTAATTACGATCATTAAACGAATAAAGTGAACAAACAAAAGTTAGCTTATAGGAAGTGATCATAGGCATTCTACAAACATTTCAATTTGAATTTATATATCATCAGGGAACCATTCTATTAAACTAGTGGACAGCAAGATAATTTTATTACCATACAATCTTCAGTAGTTCTGGGAATACAACAATAAAATCATAATTTAATTTACAACCAGTCACATTCAAATATTTTATAATCAATAATAATTATAATTATGTTCAATTTTTTTCAGCATAACACGTTTGTCCATTGCTTTCACTCTGTGAAGCAGGATTGGTTCACAGTTGCATCAATAATGGAACACCTAATTTCTCATATGAAATCAGTCATACCGTCATTAAAGGAAGTGTCTGTTAGATCAGATAATGCTGGTTGCTACCATTGTGGTCACTTCTGGTTGTCATTGAATGGAATAAGTGAACGAACAGGTAAGTGTATTTAGGTGTTATTGAACAAAATTTGTATATATGAATTACATCTTACGGCTGTTCCAGATTCCAACAGATTTATCTGGAAATTAGGCACTGAATGAAATTAATTTTGTAAGTTAAAGTTTAATGATATGGGTAAAAGGGTTTTTTCCTGTTCTATCTAAGTCAATTAGCCTGGTCACTTCGCCATTTCAGAATCTAATGCATTATGGGTAATATATGAAAAACGTACACCACAATTTTGTGATTGGTTAAAAACGTTCTAAACAATTGAAATTCAACCAATGACGTAACGTTATTTTCATTTCAGTTTCTGAAAATACGACTTCAGTTATAAGATCTCTAACCACTTGGCTTCAACTTTATGAATGTGCATGTAGTTGCGTTGAAGATATTATAATGTACATTTTGTACTAATAACTAGTGTTAAAATAGGACTGTCACATGATCTTTATTTTATGGTTCATTGATTTTAAGGTTGAACTTTGTTGAGCTGAAATTATATATGACCTCAAAAACTAAGTAATTTTTATTCAGTATATTTGGGGGAAAATGAGAAAATAATGCAAACATTCTTTTTTTGTAAATACTTTCAAAAGAAAATAAGTAAAAAGGAGATTGTAAATGTTATTGCATTTTTTGTATGTTATATTTTTTGATTGAAATGATATTATTTAGATGTTCATGGCACATAATTATTTATACACCTGATAAATAACTAAAGGCCATTCCATGCTAAGCTCATATTTAACTGCAAGAATATGAGACATAAAATATATAAACCCTTTTATTTTTCAGGTGTTAGGATCAGTAGTTACAATTATAGTGAAAGACAGTCAGGAAAGTCATATTGTGATAGTAAGATAGCTCACATGAGGTGCAAGATGAGGACGTTTGTAGCTAGTGGTGGCAACATTCAAACTGCAAACGACATGAGAGCTGCAATTTGCAGTGGGAAGGCTGTCACAGGATGTCAGTTAGCTGTTGCAAAAATAGACACGTCAAACCATCAGATAAAGAGCCATAAATGGAAGGGTGTCAGCCAAATTAGTAACTTGAAGCTGCATGAAGATGGAAGCATAACTGTCTGGAAAGCCTATGACATTGGAACAGGAAAAAAAATATCAAATGTTAATATTTGTATATGTCCAAAATAAGTAGACACATATAATCATATACCTGTTTATATCATCATTTATCAGTTGTCTAAGATAAGTGAAACCAAACCAGATCATGGCCATATAAAAAAGAAGACGTGGTATAATTGCCAATGAGACAACTCTCCACAAGAGACCAAATGACACAGAAATTAACAACTATAGATTACTGTACAGCCTTCAACAAGGAGCAAAGCCCATACCGCATAATATGGATATATATATATATATATAAAATATGTAAAAGTCTTAACGATCATGACCTCAACAGTTTATTTATAATATTAATTGTTGATAGTTACCATGTACATGTAATTGTACAAATGTGAAGTATCAACATATTCATACTTCATATTTAGGTTTTACCCTTACCATTCTGTACATACAAGAATATCCAAAAATGAACTGATTCAACTTTAATTTGCCTCAACCATCATTACCATATGTTATGAATCTTATATAATTTTACTTATATTTTAAGAATACCAAACACAGATTAAATTCAAGATTGGATGTCACTTTTACTGTCGCTGTATATTTACAAACAAAGAGTCCAGTCAATCTAGCTTAAAATTGACCCTAACCTTGAAGTATATGCAACAGAAGATTTTTAAGTTGTAATCTTCAGCATTATTTAGAAAATCAACCAAAAACTTACAACAAAAGACTCATTTGTGCAGAGCTATCACCCTTTTCAATGTTAATTTCCATAAGAAAATAAAATTCAAATTTGAGTTTTCCTCAAGTTATGTTTTATGGGACTTTTTTATGCCCATCCAATGATAGTAGAGGGCGTTATGTTTTCTGGTTAGTGCATCCGTCTGTCCGTTTGTTCGTTAGTCTGTTCGTCTATTTGTGCGGCTTCAGGTTAAAGTTTTGGGTCACGGTAGTTTTTGGTGAAGTTGAAGTTCAATCAACTTGAAACTTAGTACACTTGTTCCCTATGATATGATCCTTCTAATTTTAATGCCAAATTAAGGTATTGACCCCAATTTCAAGGTCCACTGAACATATTAAATGATAGTGCAAGTGGGGCATCCGAGTACCATGGACACATTTTTGTTTGTGTTTATTTGGGACTTAATGCTATATTAGTAGATTAGAACTAAAACATTTTCTGTTGCAATTAGTTTGAGGTTCAAACTTAGTTTGACTGGACTGAAAGAAATCTGTTTCCCATGACACAATCTTTATGTATTTTAACTTCATTTACATATTAAATTACATTTATATTTGTTTTAGTTGCAGACATATTCCTGTGAGCAAAAGAGTACAGGAATCATCATTGAGGAGGATTTTTCTGGTTCCGAGAAAAGTGGAAACATCAAAACTAGCAGCAACACTATCCAAAATGACAATCAACCTGCAGATCTAGCTTCAAGTGATTCTCTATGTGAAGGAAATCCACAGGTAACAAATGAATCTTCGTACATGTTTAAGTGCCCAATAACAGGATGCACTAAAGTGTATATGAAGCACCATTCACTAGAAATTCATTTGTTACTTGGTAGGCATGAATTCAAGTTAGAAAGGAAATCCACATATGATGAAATTAAGATTCGTTGGATACAATTATGTAATGATGTATCCACAGATGTGAGAACAACCTCTGAGGGAGCATCTTCTAGAATTCAGTCCAGTCCGCTAACTATTTTGTCAAAGGGATGGGCCTTAAAGAAGGACAAGAAAGCTGTTAGATTTTCCTCTGACTTAAAGAGTTTACTTTCAGAAATGTATGAAAATGGAGAAAAAACAGGTGAAAAAGTAACAGCAAGTGATGCTGCTGTGAAAATTCGGCAGGCTAGGTTGCCAGATGGTACAAAAAGATTTCAGGTGAATGAATACCTTGATTCATCTCAAATAACATCATTTTTCTCAAGACTAACTGTAGCAGGAAAAAGAACAGAAACAAGAGCAGCTAAAGTTGTTGTAGACGTGGTAGATGATGAGGATTTAGAAGCTGTTTCAGCTGAAATTGAAAATCAGGAGATAAGAAACATTACTATGTCTGATTGAATGTAAAATTTTAAACAAATGTATGATGAAGTATTATTTATAGACAATATTTTTGAAAATGTGGTTTATTCATGTATTTCTCTTATGATGCTTATGGTTCTGCATCTTAATCTCCACTTTATTTTTCATTTATCTGTCTAATCACCAATATCTATTACTGATAGTATGGGTAGGATGTTTGTGAAATGTCACACAATTATTTACATAAGGTTGATGTGCATACAGATAAATGTATAACATTTCAATGAAATTTGTTAATTAATTTTTGATAAAATCAGGGTTTTTTTTAAACACTTTTTGTAAAGGAAAAATCCATAAGAATATAGGGGATGCTGCAGCAGTGTTGCATATTTGTTTGGGGCAATGTATTTTTTTTAAATAAGTCAGGGGCGTAACTATACCAAGATGGTGTGTACTCAACACAGGGGAAGTAGTCATTTAGCCAGGAGTTTGGAGTAAATGGTGCTAAATCCTGCATTATAACAATTTTCTTGGGCTTAAAAGTACCTCACAGAAATCTTTATTTCCATAGTAACCAGTCAAAGTTTTGAAAATGATTGAATTTGAAAAAAAAAAATATTTAGAGAAAAATAATTTCTAATGAGTAGTGGGTTTTGCTTGATACTAACTTTCAGAACGAGTCTCATTTTTTAAAATTTTTACCAAGCAAGGGAAACAATCACTTTAAATCTCAAAGGGTATGAATCGTCGAGCATTGTTTTTTTTTAAATGTCATATTTTATTTCATCAACTATTTTGAAATCTTCAGAAACGTTGTAAAGAGGCATTGCATATATATGTTTTAATTGTGGTCTGACGAATTGAGGACTCGAACATCTTAATTGCTTGCATCAGCAACGTAATCATCATGCTGATTCTGTAAATCATTACTTTATTACTTTAACATGTATAAGTAGCTTTATTCTTACTTGATTTACCATACATTTGTACTTTTATTTTTGTCAAATTTCTGATGTGTACTTAACTGGGTGTTGGCGTATGTGTTGCTACGAGCCTGTAAGTAAGTTTTGTTTATAATAAATCATCATTTTTGAAGGAACTATTTTTGTGCTATGGTGTTATTGAAAAAACGAGATATCAAATTAATTACTGTCAGAAATAGAAAGTTTTGATAATTGGGGTGTGGGTGCGAATTTGCCTTAAAATTTATTTCATTTGTTGTGAGAAAAAAAACATCCTTCTGGGGTACAACTACAAAATAAAATGAAATTCAGGTACTGTATGAAATGCTAGTATAAATTAAGTTAACATTTTTTGGGTCAATAATTATATTCTAGCTACCACTTTTATTTTCAATTTGTGCACATGCCCAAATACATTTACAAACGTATAGTGGTTTGATTCTTTTAAAGTAAACTTGATATTTATATTGAATATATCTGGAGTCATTTCTTGGTGTCATTTATAAAACCTGATTTAGTGATACATTGTACATGCATATGTATATGTTAATAGAATTTCATATTATAAAAGATCAAACTTGACTAAAGTTTTGTGTTGTTGATTTCTAGAAGTATAAGAGTAATATGTTTGAGACGCTGTAGTTTAGGTTCTTATAAAGTTCTAATGATTTTCCATGTCTATCTTAAGGAGAAAAATGGAAATTTTTTTAGACACACCCCGACCAGAGAGCAGAAAACAGCCTTATACCATTAATGTGTCTTCCAAAGCAGGTGAGAACACCCTGCTCATGAAAACTGTGTTTAGCAAGCACCCAAAACAACAATATATACTAGTTCAGCAAATTACACTAAACTCTGAAACATATGAATATGACTAATGAACCAATATCATTATAAAACACACAATAATAACAAAGGCTAGATATTACTCAGACCTGCAATAGGTGCAAAAATGTGGTGGGGTTAATCATGTGTTGTGAGATCTCAATCCTATACCTCTAGCATATGTGGAATAAACAAATACATCTATAGATCTACTTGCACAGTAAAACTTATTTAAAGAAGGTCAAGTCCAATGTGCAAATGGGTAATAGAAGAAACTAAACAAATGACAATGATAAACACCAATTATAATATGACGACCTATTATTGTCAACCAGTATATTCAAAGTATATCTTCATATAAAGCACAAGCCAAAATACACAAAACTAGCTGTTTCATGTCACTTATTTATCATGTTTTAAAATACTACATGTAGAAGATAATCTCAATAGTCAAAATCAAAACCCAGTTTTCATAGGCAAATATTCAGATACAATGTAGTTATTTATCTCTATATATTCTAATGCCAAATAAAACAAATCAGTCCATTTCAATTTATGTTTAATGGTAAATTTTCATAAAATGAAAATCCAGATAAATGATGTTATCAACTCCATGGCTAGGAAACAAGGTGACTTTATCCCCTTCGCTCAAAGTAAAATAATCGACTAGCGCTGTTTCAAATTGTCCTCATCCCCCTACCACCCCAAAATAAGATAGAAATTTACTCTCTTCTCTGTTAAGCTTTCCTGCAATACACAATGCTGTTACAAATTGACCCCTACCACAAAAAAAAAAAAAAAAAAAAAAATTTACCCCCCCCCCCTTTTTTCCAAAGATTTTTTTTTTTTAATTCTAAAATAGTGGGGAGAAAAATTGTATTTTTTCAATATGATGCTTTTACTCCAGGTTATCTGTGGATTATATATGTTTTAACTGGATAAAAACTGAAAAAATAAGGAAAAAAATACCAAATTTTAGCCAAAAGTGAAACGGAATGAGGAGCCATAAGACATGATTATCATTACTTTTTATTCTGTAATAATTCTAATCTTATTCTGGACCTTTAAAAAAAGTACACCTATTTCATTTCCACAGTTGCAAAAAAAAAATTCAGTCTTTTGAAAAAATCACATTTTTTTCATTTTTGAGCTTGTTGCTATGGTGCTGATTTCGTTGCTATGCAAATTGTTTTATCTTTTCTCATTATCATTAAATAATTTTATTTAAATAAATCATTGATACACTTCTTTTAAAAGGCTATTGGTACTTTACGGAACGGAACGGAACGGAACGGAACGGAAAGGAATTACATTTAAGGTATCCAAAGGGGGCATTTATCAAAATTTCGAAAAATCTTTAAAACAAAACAAACTTTAAAATTTCTGTGTTTTACGGTTTTCCATATACAAATAACACAAATGTATACTTAATCTCATCTTCAAAGGTGAAATGTGTAATAATGTATAACATCGGAAAATATTCTGTAGATGAATATGTCGGATTGTCCTGATAAATTATCATGAAATTAACGCATTTGCAAGTCATGCATTATGATATCTAGACTGACCTCACGTCGTCCTTGATTAGAGACAGTGATCAAAATGAATCTGATTTAAACTTTTTAATTTATTTTTCCGTTCCGTTCCGTTTCGTTCCGCAAAGTACCAATTGCTCTGAGGAATTGGTATTTAACGGAAAAAACGGAAACAGATATCTTTAATGTAATGATAAAAAAAATTGTCTGACACCTCTTTTTGCATGAGTGGTATGTGTTTTAGATAGCATTATCGACTTGATCAATAATAAAAAATTTAACACAAAGGCAGGTTACACAAAAAGTCTTTCTTCTTCCATCGGTAATTATATTTTAAAAAAGGGGCCTTCAACAGCCCGTTCCGACGATGATTAGAGACAGTGATCAAGTTGAATCTGATGTAAACTTTTTAATTTATTTTTCCGTTCCGTTCCGTTCCGCAAAGTACCAATTGCTCTGAGGAATTGGTATTTAACGGAAA
Source organism: Mytilus edulis (assembly GCF_963676685.1). Classification (NCBI taxonomy): domain Eukaryota; kingdom Metazoa; phylum Mollusca; class Bivalvia; order Mytilida; family Mytilidae; genus Mytilus; species Mytilus edulis. The sequence continues at coordinate 29,190,323 of NC_092354.1, forward strand.
AAAACGGAAACAGATATCTTTAATGTAATTAAAGCAGTATGATAAAAAAAAAATTGTCTGACACCTCTTTTTGCATGAGTGGTATGTGTTTAAGATAGCATTTTCGACTTTAATAAAAAAATTAACACAAAGGCAGGTTACACAAAAAGTCTTTCTCCTTCCATCGGTAATTATATTTTAAAAAAGAGGCCTTCAACAGCCCGTTCCGACGATGATTAGAGACAGTGATCAAGTTGAATCTGATGTAAACTTTTTAATTTATTTTTCCGTTCCGTTCCGTTCCGCAAAGTACCAATTGCTCTGAGGAATTGGTATTTAACGGAAAAAACGGAAACAGACATCTTTAATGTAATAAAAGCAGTATGATAAAAAAAATTGTCTGACACCTCTTTTTGCATTAGTGGTATGTGTTTTAGATAGCATTATCGACTTGATCAATAATAAAAAATTTAACACAAAGGCAGGTTACACAAAAAGTCTTTCTCCTTCCATCGGTAATTATATTTTAAAAAAGGGGCCTTCAACAGCCCGTTCCGACGATGATTAGAGACAGTGATCAAGTTGAATCTGATGTAAACTTTTTAATTTATTTTTCCGTTCCGTTCCGTTCCGCAAAGTACCAATTGCTCTGAGGAATTGGTATTTAACGGAAAAAACGGAAACAGACATCTTTAATGTAATTAAAGCAGTATGATAAAAAAAAATTGTCTGACACCTCTTTTTGCATGAGTGGTATGTGTTTTAGATAGCATTTTCGACTTGATCAATAATAAAAAATTTAACACAAAGGCAGGTTACACAAAAAGTCTTTCTCCTTCCATCGGTAATTATATTTTAAAAAAGAGGCCTTCAACAGCCCGTTCCGACGATGATTAGAGACAGTGATCAAGTTGAATCTGATGTAAACTTTTTAATTTATTTTTCCGTTCCGTTCCGTTCCGCAAAGTACCAATTGCTCTGAGGAATTGGTATTTAACGGAAAAAACGGAAACAGACATCTTTAATGTAATTAAAGCAGTATGATAAAAAAAATTGTCTGACACCTCTTTTTGCATGAGTGGCATGTGTTTTAGATAGCATTTTCGACTTGATCAATAATCAAAAATTTAACACAAAGGCAGGTTACACAAAAAGTCTTTCTCCTTCCATCGGTAATTATATTTTAAAAAAGAGGCCTTCAACAGCCCGTTCCAACGATGATTAGAGACAGTGATCAAGTTGAATCTGATGTAAACTTTTTAATTTATTTTTCCGTTCCGCAAAGTACCAATTGCTCTGAGGAATTGGTATTTAACGGAAAAAACGGAAACAGACATCTGTAATGTAATTAAAGCAGTATGATAAAAAAAAATTGTCTGACACCTCTTTTTGCATTAGTGGTATGTGTTTTAGATAGCATTTTCGACTTGATCAATAATAAAAAATTTAACACAAAGGCAGGTTACACAAAAAGTCTTTTTCCTTCCATCGGTAATTATATTTAAAAAAAGAGGCCTTCAACAGCCCGTTCCGACGATGATTAGAGACAGTGATCAAGTAGAATCTGATGTAAACTTTTTAATTTATTTTTCCGTTCCGTTCCGTTCCGCAAAGTACAAATTGCTCTGAGGAATTGGTATTTAACGGAAAAAACGGAAACAGACATCTTTAATGTAATTAAAGCAGTATGATAAAAAAAATTGTCTGACACCTCTTTTTGCATGAGTGGTATGTGTTTTAGATAGCATTTTCGACTTGATCAATAATAAAAAATTTAACACAAAGGCAGGTTACACAAAAAGTCTTTCTCCTTCCATCGGTAATTATATTTTAAAAAAGAGGCCTTCAACAGCCCGTTCCAACGATGATTAGAGACAGTGATCAAGTTGAATCTGATGTAAACTTTTTAATTTATTTTTCCGTTCCGTTCCGTTCCGCAAAGTACCAATTGCTCTGAGGAATTGGTATTTAACGGAAAAAACGGAAACAGACATCTGTAATGTAATTAAAGCAGTATGATAAAAAAAAATTGTCTGACACCTCTTTTTGCATTAGTGGTATGTGTTTTAGATAGCATTTTCGACTTGATCAATAATAAAAAATTTAACACAAAGGCAGGTTACACAAAAAGTCTTTCTCCTTCCATCGGTAATTATATTTTAAAAAAGGGGCCTTCAACAGCCCGTTCCGACGATGATTAGAGACAGTGATCCAGTTGAATCTGATTTAAACTTTTTAATTTATTTTTCCGTTCCGTTCCGTTCCGCAAAGTACCAATTGCTCTGAGGAATTGGTATTTAACGGAATCGAACGGAAACAGGCATCTGTAATGTAATAAAAGCAGTCTTGATAATATCAGTGCAAAGTTTTTAAAAATTACTTCTCATCTTATTTCAGTTACCTTATGTCAAATTTTTAATTCAAGCATTAAAAAATCAGTTTATCCATCATTATTCAAACTAGCTATAAAGTCATACCAGTTTTTGAAAATAAATGTTAAAAAATGATGTATTTAATTACAGACCAATTGCATTTTTACAATTAGTATCTAAAATACTTGAGAGACACGTAAACAATTATTTAATGAACTATACGGACACATATAATCTGTTGTATGTCCTGCAATCAGGTTTTCGTTCGAACCATTCCTGTCAAACTGCCATGACAACTTTGTTAGATAAATGGTTAAAAGCAATTGATAAAGGCGAATTAGTAGGAGCAGTATTTCTGGATCTTTGTAAAGCTTCTGATGTTCTTCATCATAAACTGCTTCTCCAGAAATTACAAAAATACAGATTTTCTTATTCTTCACTGCACTGGCTTACTT